>NW_024070201.1:68872221-69058946 GCF_014754425.2 Oryx dammah
CTGCTGCTGCTGCTGCTGCTGCTGCTGCTGCTGCTGCTGCTGCTGCTGAGTCACGTCAGCCGTGGCCGACTCTGTGCGACCCCATAGACGGCAGCCCACCAGGCTCCCCCGTCCCTGGGATTCTCCAGGCAAGAACACTGGAGCGGGTTGCCATTTCCTTCTCCAATGCATGAAAGTGAAAAGTGAAAGGGAAGTCGCTCAGTCGTGCCCGACTCCTAGCGACCCCAGGGACTGCAGCCCAGCAGGCTCCTCTGCCCGTGGGATTTGCCAGGCAAGAGTACTGGAGTGGGTGCCATCGCCTTCTCCAAATGATGCACTAACCCTACAATTAGCAACTACTTGTCTTCAGTAGGTATATTCCTCCCAGATATATAAATGGCTTTTATTAGACCAATGTACATATTATATATCAGCACTATCAAAATGGTATCAACGTAAACTGGTCTTTCACCTATTTCTGCCCCCGTGTCTTCCACGACCCATGTCCAAATAAAAATTGTAACTAGCTCCATCAGATTTAGGGTATATTTCTGTGTCGCAGTATTTTAACTCCTTCACAGAAGTTTAGCATTCTTCAAGTTACCACTTCATTCGCTAGCACAACAGAAAGAGAAGAGCATGGCGGCAGGTATTCACTTTGTCCAAGTCACACTGGTCAGCTGCAGTCACAGAAACTCAGAGTCAGACCGGACCTAAAAACTAAAGGTTGTGGATTACAACTTTAACAGGTTCTGAGATCTTACTGACCTGAGTCCCAATTCAAGCTTCACCACGCTTAAGCAATTAAATTGTACAGGTAAATCTAAGTCTCAATTTCTCCCTCTATGAAATTAAGACAATAATAGTTCTCAACTCATAGTGATATTGAAAGGATTAATAACTCATAAGGTTATGTAAAGAAGCTTCCCTTTCTTTCACTTCATGTTCAGTTTAAATGTCAGCTCCTCTGAAAGTTCTCCCGTAATTACCTTGTTTAAATTGGGCTTTCTGCTATTCTTTTTAACCTAAACCATCTTGTTTATCTTCTTTATAATATAATCTATGATAAATGATTTTGTTCATCTGCTCATTAGCTTACCCTCTGTTTGCCCCACAAATCCATAAGCTTTGTGGAGTCTGGGTCTGTATCTTCAAAATTGAGTACAGTCCTAGATAATGCTTCCCATAAAACAAATATTAACAAATGAATAGTGTGTATTGATCAATTAATGTGTGTTTATAATTACTACAATATAGAAATCTGCACATTTCATGTAAATGTTATCCTTTTATGTTATAGAAATTCATCCATTTCAAACAACTTTAGATTTAATTTTTACATGTTTGAAAGACATAAAAACCTAGATAAAATCATCATAGAACTGGAAAGTTTGATTAGGAAAAAAGAACCACGTTCCTAAAAACAGTATATAACCCTTTAGTACTTAAAATATATCCCAAACAACCTTACTAAGGGCTTATCCATCACTGCTCAATGACCTCTAGTAACAGGAAGGATATGATCTTATGATACAGTCCTATCCATGTTTAGATTGCTCAGATTATTAGAAAAACTTTCTTTATGTTGAATAGAACTCAACATTCTGAAAGCAAGTGTTCATTAGGACCACGTCAATCCCTAAGAATGCACAGCACATTTCTAATTTCATATTAGCCCCTTATCAAAATAAAGACACCTTTCAAATACTCCTTGATTTTTCTTTTCTCCAGGTTAATTAAATCCACTTCAGTTGAGTTTAATGACACATCCATATTTGTATTCATCTTCTTAGGACAGGTTTAGCAGGTATGGTCAAACATTCAGAATCATAACTTGGTAAAGATATTAAAGGAAAACATTTTATTTGTATAATTATTTCTAAGCCCACAAAGCATTTTCACATTCTTAGGTGACAGCAGCTTGGTTTTTGAACTCCTTTATGCATTGGTTTATGGAAACTCAGAAACAGTTCTGGGCTAAGTATAAAGTGTTTCCTACTATTTTTGTAGTGAGGAAGGCATACAATTATCTCCCCCATGCTAATAGGGTACACTGCGTTTAGATTTTTCCAAATCCATGAGTAGATAGTTTCTTGTTTACTTCTAACATTCATTCATTTATCGCAGACAAGCCCACACATACATAGGACACTTAGACCTTTGTGGTAGGCAGAAAAACGTACCCCTCCCAAAATGTCCACATCCTAATTTGTTAGATTATATAACAAATAATTCTTTTGCACATATAATTTGTTAAAAACTTTGAGATGAGGAGATTATTTTAGATTATCTAGGTAGGCCCAATCTAATAAAAAATGAGAAAAAGTGAAAGTGTTAGTTGCTCAGTCAAGTCCAACTCTGCAATTCCATGCACTGTATCTTGCCAGGCTCCTCTGTCCATGGAATTCTCCAGGTAAGAATACTAGATTGGGTAGCCATTCCCTTCTCCAGGGGATCTTCTTGACCCAGGGATGGAACCTGGGTCTCCTGCATCACAGGCAGATTCTTTACCATCTGAGCCACCAGGAATCAAATCAAATGAGTCCTTAAAAGTGGAAGAGAATGTATATATATAGCTGATTCACTTTGTTGTACAGAAGAAACTGATACAGCATTGAAAAGCAATTATACTCCTATGAAAAGTAAATCAAGTAATAAATTCTTTTTAAAAAGTGGAAGAGAAGGGCAGAAGAATGGATTGGAGAGATTCAAATGTGAGAAGGAATTGACCTGCCTATTGCTTTGAAGATAGAGCCATGAGACAAGGCATGTGAATGGCTTCAAGAAGTGCAAATGACCCTCAGCTGACAGCCAGCAAGGACAGGAATTTCAGTCCCACAACTGCAAGAAACTAAACTTTGATAGCAAAGAAATGGATCTTCCCCTAGAAGCTTTAGGTAGGAATTCAACCCTCCTGACACATTGATTTTAGCCCAGTGAGACCTGTGGTCAGGCTTCTGCCATATAGAATTGTATGGTATTAACAAGACTATTTTAAGCCACTAAACTTGTATTAACTTGTTACATCAGCAAAGGAAAACTAATAAAATCTGGCTCTTTGTAGATTAGTACCAATGCTCTGATACAGTCAGCAAGCACTGCATTTTTGGAATTATCTGATCTGTGCTATTTTATGTGGACATTCTAAAGCCCACTTTTCCATGCTTCCTAAAGACAAATGGCACAACTTCTTGTTGAGCAAAACAAATCCAAAGTTTGAGAATACTCTAAGTATCAGTAACTTTGCTGCTGAGTTTGTATACTTCAAAGCAATTTTATTTAATTCAACACCAAGAACAATAAATTAACCTCTTCTGTTCCTCTGTCCCCCTCATGTCTTTCTTCTCTTTCCCCTTTCTTTTCTCTTTACACCCAACACCACATTATACATGTTTTCAAATTTTTGGAGTAGAGATTTAAATTATCATTTTAAGTAAAGTGTAATGTGTTCTTTAATGAGAATATATTTGTCCCACAGAAAATGACTGCCTTTTCTCCTTGCTAGTCCACATGTTGAATAAGCTATTTCTTCAACCACAACTATTATCTTTCTAGAGGTGTGTGATCATTGTTTACAACTCCTTTGAAGATATCTGCAATAGAGGAAGAATAAAGTTGCTATTGGTTACAGAACTCCTAAACTCAGTGTTGCCTTAGGATAGTTCCTGACAGTTTATTAATTCTCTTGTCAAGATTATTTTAAATATATTTCTGGTACACAATGTAATTCATCAACAAAAGTATACTGTAAAGGCAGAATCCTGCTCCTAGCTTGTTTTCTGTCTCTGTTTTTTAAAAAGGCCTCCAGTTTATTAATAATTGTATACTCTTCTTTGGAAAATTGGTCATCACTCAGCTTTCATGGCATAGGGAACCAAGAGAAAAAGTCATATAAATTTTACAATTCAATGCAAAGGTATTGATATATCAGAGCCTGTATTGGATGGAATGGGTGAAGTGAACTCTACAAATCTGAAATGGCATGCATCTTCTATCACTATTAAGAAAACATTGTAATATTCATGTAATTAAACAGATATTTATTGAGTAGCTACTTATTTCTATGCATTGAGCAAAAAGACACAGTGATCCAAATGAAAAAAAAAAAGGTATTGCCATCTTGGAGATTACACTTTGGCATTCTTCTCAAAAATAAAGCATTGATATGTATGAGCATGTGGTATTAGATTTATTCACTCAGTATTTCTAGTTTTTCTTTCAGGAATATTTCTTTCAGGATTGCACATTCCTACCCCTTTGAAGACAACTGTAGTCATGTATATTGCTTTGTCCATTAACACATGAGGAGAAGTCACAGTCACTTTTAGGGGGAGGATTTAATAGTCATTATACAATATTCATGTTCCTCTTTGGCCCCCTCAGCAAATATGGAAGCATGGCCAGCAGTCCTAAATAAGACTGACACAGAATAGAGCTGATCTCCAATGTGCAGTAAATATACATGCATACTCAGTCACTCAGTTATGTCCAACTCTGTGACCCCATGCAGTGCAGACCACTAGGCTCTACACTCCATGAAATCTTCCAGGCAAGATACTGGAATGAGTTTCCATTTCCTACTCCAGGGGATCTTCCCACCCCAGGGATCAAACCCATGTCTTTATGTCTCTTGCATTCACAGATGGATTCTTTACTATGCCACCTGAGAAGATATATATACATACATATATATATATATATATAATAAATTTATTTATATATACGCTGCTGCTGCTGCTGCTAAGTCGCTTCAGTCATGTCCGACTCTGTGCGACCCCATAGACGGCAGCCCACCAGGCTCCCTCATCCCTGGGATTTTCCAGGCAAGAACACTGGAGTGGGTTGCCATTTCCTTCTCCAATTTATATATATAAATATATATAAATTATATATAAATTTATAATTATATATAAACATATATATTAATATAATATATATTTATAATTATATATTTATATAAATATATTATATTATATATTAATATATTATATATATAACAAAGATATATATACATATATATTTATATAAAAGAAAGGCATATATATGTCTTTGATATTTAAAGCCCGTTATATGTGAAAATTGTTTTTACTAAAACTAGTTTATTTAAACTCATAAAGACATTGATATCTAAAAGAAGAATGCTATCACATCAAGATGTAAAATGTGTGACCTTGGCTTAATGGACAAAAATAGTGGAAAACTGTTAAAGGAGACAAAAAAAGATGGTAACTTCTCTTATATAACAGCAAAGCATTTGATGAAGATCTCACCTCTTGTAAGTTGGCAATTATTTCATAGAACTAATGAACTTGTATCTTTAGGGAAAAATCAGAATATAGAACATAATTCTCTGTGTTGTCTATGTTTAGCAAATCACTAAGAAAAAGATGAGCTCAGAAAATAATCAACCTACTTAAAATTAGTAAGAGAATAAAGACAGCCCACAAATTCATGGACTTTACAGCTTCAAATTTGAAACAAGGAAAACAAGATCTTTGGGGTCAAGTTCATTAAAACTCAGGCTGTAATAGGATCAATCAACAGTAAGACCAGCACATCTATTGTTAAAAGCCCTAAAGTGATTAAGGTGGTCTTAGAGTAAGAATTCAGCTGCCTAGTAATTCATTTCAATTAGACACTCAGGCTATGAAATTAGAGACATGGGGTGTTGTTCTCCAACTGAAACCTAATAAGCTCCAACTGAAACCTAATAAGTGCCCACAATTCAGCCTAGAGAAAGAAGTAATTGGAGAAGGGAACCAAAGAAATGTAGCAAAAGCTAAGAAATACACCTTAAAAAGTACCACTAGAGTAGATAACAGCACAGAGTCTACCAGATGAGTAAGGAGCGAACTAAGTTTTCCAGACCAAGACTTGAAATTTTAAAAAGAGCCTACGGGTAGAAAGTAGGTTGAAAAAACCTGCTCATTTCTCCTAGGAGAGCATATTTTCCAAGGTACATTTCTAATGCAACCAAGAATGATAATGGAAAAAGTAGAATATTCCAAAAGGACAAACCAAAAGAATGTAAACTAGAAATTCATGAACAGAGGAACCCCTCCGATGGAGTGGAATTATACCTAATCAAAGAACATATCCAGTCTTCCAGAAGTGTTTATTCCCGCTGGTGTTTGATCACTACCTATAAGCTGTGAAAGGGCATGTGATCTACCCTTTGAATCATAGGTCTCCAGGGTCATAGCCATACTGGCGAAGAGACTATAAGGCTTCTTTTACGGTCTAAGACTCTGCATTCAACACATTAACTGGATGCCTGTTCTGGGTTGTCTATTTTGGGGAGTGAATGTTGTTCTGCAAGGAAATAAGAGTCTGTATTAGTTAGGTTTCTCCAGAGAGACAGAACCAACTAGATGTGTGTTTGTGTGTTTGTTTATTATCCTCTTGGACCATGTAAATTTTACCCTTCTCCATATTCACCTTGGTACTCTGTCTGCCTGAGGATTGCCCTACCTATTAGAAGTTGAACTAATGCCTTTGAATATCACTGGATATCATCTTCTATCCATTCAAACAAGGTCTCTTTTAAATGAAGAACCTGTTGTCAGGAATATTTGCAATTCCAGTCCAAAGACAGACCACAGACACCATTTTTCTCTTGTTCAGAACAGGTTGACCTTTGTTCCATTGAGACTTTCAGCTGGTTGAATGAGGCCTACCCACATTATGCAAAATAATCTGTTTTACTCCAAGTCTACTCATTTAAACGTTACTCTCGACCAAAAGTCACCTTTAGAGAAACAACTAGAATAATATCTGACCAAGTAGCTAGATATTGTGGCTCAGTTAAGTTGACACATAGCATTAACTATCACAGTTATTTGAGTATTTGGTAATGAGAGGGAGGTGCCTCTCACAATATTTAGATTTTTCTCCCCTCCTGTGTACCATCTTCATATTTCTTTCTCAGACTTGGTTCTTCCTGCCATCCTCTTTCACTTATATCAATAAGTACCCTTGTCACTAACTTGAGTCCACCCAATTTCATCTTCCCATCCTTAAACTTCCATGAAGTTTCATGACATTCATGACATTTGGTGACTTGCTTTGACTAGTGAAATAAGACCAGATATATTACATGAGCTTCGTTCCCTCATCTTGGTAACCACAAATGATCCTGATCCAGAGAGGATCTGCTACCTCACCAGGTTCCTGGAGAGAAAACAGTCAGGAGCAGAGCCTTTGGCTAATAAGCAATTATTACATGATTTATGCAGCAAAGAATCATTGTTGCTTTTAAAGCATGAGATGGTTGGGCTATTTCTTCCACAGCATTCTGTAGCCCATTATGCATTACAATGATACATAACAGAAGAAACATTATCTTAGAGTATAGCATTTGGGTTTGGACAAACTGATGTTGAATTTTGAGACTATGCCTTTCAAGCTGTGTGACTCTTGTCAAAGTTATTCAGATTCTCTAATCATTGATTTTTATCATCTATAAATCAGAGATAATTATGCATTTCTTGAACTTTTAATTTGTGACAGATAGTACTCAGGAACTGGGGAAATGAATATGGATAAAGTGGATTCTGAAATAAAACTTGCATATCTCTTGACCAAAAGAACGTAAATATAAGTGAATCCTTAGTCCACCACTTGAAATGCTATAGATAGTCAATGTATCTTCCTGATTTCTTTTGAGTTCTTACTTGAATGTAGAAAGATCTCAACCTTTACAGGTAACAGTGCTGATACCACCTGCTAACAGGTGGCTTATAAAAGAAGTGAAAGCCTAAGTTGTTTTTCCTTTAATTAACATAGATGCCAAGAACCAGTCAGACTGGAGTTTCACTAAATTGCATGTTTTCTTTGGCATTCAGTATAAATGCCAAATTCATCACAAGTCTCCAGGAGAAGTGATTACTTTCCAGCAGGCAGTAATGATTACTGGGGAGAATGCCTTTCCTCCTTCTTCATTATTAGCCCCATGTTCTCCAGTATGTTGTCTCCTCTTGGTTTGTTCTCAGAAAACATGATCCAGATGAGGACATAAGTGCACAATTAATACAAGAAAACATAGACAATAAATTATAAAAAATCCTAATGCTTGTTAAGGATGAATAAAGAAAATCAAAATAATAACTGAAGAGCATTGTCATATACCACTGAATGTTTATACTGCTCCAAATTCATTTGTTGAAACCTAATCCCCAGTGTGATGGTACGTGGAGGTGGACCTTGAGAGGTGCTTAAATCATGAGGTTGGAGCCCTCATGATGGGATTAGCACCCTTATTAGAGACCCCAGAGAGCCTTCTCTCATTTTCTGCCATGTGAAGACACAGAGAGAAGGCTACCTTTGGACCAACAAGTGGGGCTCACCAGACACCCAATCTGTCGGCCTCTTGGTCTTGGATTTACAGCCTCCAGAATAATGAGAAATAAATATTTGCTGTTTAAACCATCCAGTCTATTGTACTTTACTATAGAAGCACAAATGGACGAAGATAGCATCCTTCAGACTGGTAGTATTATTAAAATAACAAATATTGTTGAAAATACTCCATCACTTTCCTAAATTGTTAATTCTTTCTAGACATAGCAAGGATGCAAAACACTCAGCTTATGTGTGATTGCTACTCCAATCTATTATTTTGGGAATTGATTGTACTAAAATAGTGAAGGCTATCAATTAAAAAGTTATGAGCAGGGAGAAATCCCTTGATTGTTCAGTGGTTAGGACTCTGTGCTTCCACTGCAGCAGTACAGGTTTGATCCCTGGTCAGGGAACTAAGATCCTGTATGCTGCACTGTGCACCCAAAAAGAAAAAAAAAAGTTATGAGCATGTTTATTCTGGCACTTTTCGGACAATAAAACATTGGATATAACATACAATTAACACTAGAGTATTAGCTAAAAGAAATCCAAGACCAAAAAAGATGTCCTTTTCATTATAGGGGGCTGGAATGCAAAAGTAGAAAATCAAGAAACACCTGGAGTAACAGGCAAATTTGGCCTTGGAATACAGAATGAAGCAGGGCAAAGGCTAACAGAGTTCTGCCAAGAGAACACACGGGTTATAGCAAATCTCCTCTAACAACAACACAAGAGAAGACTCTACACATGTACATCACCAGATGGTCAACATGGAAATAGAATTGATAATATTCTTTGCAGCCAAAGATGGAGAATCTCTATACAGTCAGCAGAAACAAGACCAGGAGCTGACTGTGGCTCAGATCATGAACTCCTTGTTGCCAAATTCAGACTGAAATTGAAGAAAGTAGGGAAAACCACTAGACCATTCAGGTATGACCTAAATCAAATCCCTTATGACTATACAGTAGAAGTGAGAAATAGGTTTAAGGGACTAGATCTGATAGACAGAGTGCCTGATGAACGATGGATGGACGTTCGTGACATTGTACAGGAGACCGGGAGCAAGACCATCCCCAAGAAAAAGAAATGCCAAAAAGCAAAACGGCTGTCTGAAGAGGCCTCACAAATAGCTGTGAAAAGAAGGGAAGCAAAGTGAAAAGCAAAGGACAAAAGGAAAGATATACCCATTTGAATACAGAGTTCCAAAGAATAGTGAGGAATGATAAGAAAGCCTTATGCAAAGAAATAGAGGAAACAATAGAATGGGAAAGATTAGAGATCTCTTCAAGAAAATTAGAGATACCAAGGGAACATTTCATGCAAAGATGGGCTCAATAAAGGACAGAAATGGTAGGGACCTAACAGAAGCAGAAGGTATTAAGAACAGGTGGCAAGAATACACAGAAGAATTATACAAAAATGATCTTCACGACCCAGATAATCATGATGGTGTGATCACTCACCTAGAGTCAGACATCCTGGAATGTGAAGTCAAGGAAGCATCCCTATGAACAAAGCTAGTGGAGGTGATGGAATTCCAGTTGAGCTCTTTCAAATCCTGAAAGATGATGCTGTGAAAGTGCTGCACTCAATATGCCAGCAAATTTGCAAAACTCAGCAGTGGCCACAGGACTGGAAAAGGTCAGTTTTCATTCCAATCCCAAAGAAAGGCAATGCCAAAGAATGCTCAAACTACCACACAATTGCACTCATCTCACACACTAGTAAAGTAATGCTCAAAATTCTCAAAGCCAGGCTTCAGCAATATGTGAACCGTGAACTTCCAGATGTTCAAGCTGGTTTTAGAAAAGGCAGAGGAACCAGAGATCAAATTGCCAACATCCACTGGATCATCAAAAAAGCAAGAGAGTCCCTAAAAAACATCTATTTCTGCTTTATTGACTATGCCAAAGCTTTTGACTGTGTGGATCACAATAAACTGTGAACAATTCTGAAAAAGATGTGAATAAATAACAGACCACCTGACCTGCCTCTTGAGAAACCTGTATGCAGGTCAGGACACAACAGTTAGAACTGGACATGGAACACAGACTGGTTCCACATAGGAAAAGGAAATGGCAACCCACTCCAGTGTTCTTGCCTGGAGAATCCCAGGGACAGGGGAGCCTGGTGGACTGCCGTCTCTGGGGTCACGCAGAGTCGGACATGACTGAAGCGACTTAGCAGCAGCAGCAAGGCTGTATATTGTCACCCTGCTTATTTAACTTATATGCAGAGTACCTCATGAGAAATGCTGGACTGGAAGAAGCACAAGCTGGAATCAAGATTGCCGGGATAAATATCAATAACTTCAGATATGCAGATGACACCACCCTTCTGACAGAAAGTGAAGAAGAACTAAAAGGCCTCTTGATGAAAGAGAAAGAGGAGAGTGAAAAAGTTGGCTTAAAGCTCAACATTCAGAAAACTAAGATCATGGCATCCGGTCCCATCAATTCATGGCAAATAGATGGGGAAACAGGGGAAGCAGTGGCTGACTTTATTTTTCTTGGCTCCAAAACCACTGCAGATGGTGACTGCAGCCATGAAATTAAAAGACGCTTACTCCTTGGAAGGAAAGTTATGACCAATCTAGACAGCACATTAAAAAGCAGAGACATTACTTTGTCAACAAAGTCCATCTAGTCAAGGCTATGGTTTTTCCAGTGGTCATGTATTTTTGTGAGAGTTGGACTATAAAGAAAGCTGAGCACCAAAGAACTGATGATTTGAACAGTGGTGTTGGAAAAGGCTATTGAGAATCCCTAGTACAGCAAGGAGATCCAACCAGTCCATCTTAAAGGAGATCAGTCCTGGGTTTTCATTGGAAGGATTGATGCTGAAGCTGAAACTCCAATACTTTGGCCACCTGATACGAAGAGCTGACTCATTTCAAAAGCCCCTGATGCTGAGAAAGATCGAGGGGAGAGTATAAGGGGACAACAGAGGATGAGATGATTGGATGGCATCACCGACTCAATGGACATGGGTTTGGGAGGACGCCAAGAATTGGTGATGGACAGGGAGGCCTGGCGTGCTGCCGTTCATGGGGTCGCAAAGAGTCGGACACAACTGAGCTACTGAACTGAACTGATTAGCTAAATAAATCAAGATAGATGCCTGCAAAGAAATACCACACAAACTATAAAACAAAATTATACACATACATACTAAATATATTTATAATAAATACACAATTGTAATATGTGCATAGAAATAGTATTTGTACGCATCTGTGCATCCATGATAATGAAGGTTACGTTCAGCAAGGGAACAGCATGAGTCTTCATGACCTTAAGGATGTCCTGTGTCCTCTGATATTTTTTAAATGAGTATGCATTGCTATTTTATACATAAAAAATAAAATAAATAAAATTAGTAAAAGACATAAGCAAATTTTGGTAAAAATAAAACCTAGCTTGTAGTTGTATTACAATAGGCCCTGACCATGGGAATATATCTAGACCCTACCAAAGTAAGAAAATATGTATCTGCTGATGGCTGATCAATCTGTGTCACCAATAATAACCATAAATGATTTTTTCAGTTGCCAAGAAAGATCTCTTGAGTCCACAGTGACATGCCAGATTCTTCCAAGAGTAGCAAGAATGCAAAATATACATGTCAATTCTGAACTGCTGAATTAAAAATGAAAAAATTCCAGCCCTTTTCTCTTTGAAATGACTCATTAGATGGATGATTTTCCTAACATGTTATTAAAATTTCTTCAAGCAGTCAAAAATGGATTAATAGCAAAGGGTATATTGATTAAAATGTAATTTCTATTATTATAAGTAAATGATGGCCTTGCCTGCAAGTGGGAAGCACTCAGAGGCTTCTTTGTCCTTTGACATATTATTGTTCACTTTAGTGTTCTACACAGAACTTGACTTCTGCTGAATTATTGGGAGGACAGGTATCTCTATCAGGCCACTATCTAATTATTTTCAAACAGATGATGTTATCTCATAGGGAGGAAAAACCTCTTCATTCATTTTTAACACTTTTTCCTAAGGAATCAGTGTAAACATTTTTCTTGTTATAAACTGATTCAAAGTACACTTGAATTCAAATATTATTTAAAAGTTTAAAAAGGAATTGTAGAACAAATATTTTCTTAAAAACACTGTAACTCAAGCAATTAAATTAACCAGTTTCTTTATATTTCACTAAATTTTATGGCATTTTTTAGTAGCAATTTTCTTAGTTTAAACCATAAAGGACTTCCAGACAGCATGTAAGTGAGAAGGTATAATCTTTATTTCAGAATTCATTGTCAAAGACATTACAGAGAAAGTATGAAGATTTCTTTAAAAACTAGGAATAAAACTACCATATGACCCAACAATCCCACCGCTGGTCATTTAACCATGAGAAAACTAATTCAAAAGGACACATGTACCCCAGTGTTCACTGCAGCATCATTTATAATAGCCAGGACATAGAAGCGACCTAGACATCTGTTGACAGACGGATGCATAAAGAAGTTGTGGTACATGTATACTAAAAAGGAACAAATGTGGATCAATTGAACTGAGGTGGATGAACCTAGAACTTGTTACAAAGAATGACGTCAGAAAGAGAAAAACAAATATCGTATATTAACGCATATATATGAAATCTAGAAAAATGGCACTGATGAACCTATTTATAGGGCAGGAATAGAGATTCTGAGAAAATGGACTTGTGGACACAGTGAGGGAAGGAGAGGTAGATTGCAAAAGTAGCATCAACATATATACACTATATAAAATAGACAGCTAATACAAAGCTGCTCTATGACACAGGGAACCCAGCCTTGAGCTCTGTGACCACATTGAGGGGTGGGAGGGGGGCTCAAGAGGAAGGGGGCGTATGTGTATATATATATATATATATAGTTGTGGCTGATTCACATTGTTGTACAGCAGAGCAAAACACTGTAAAACAACTATCCTTCAATTAAAAAATAAACAATGCAAAAGGAATTGACTGTCATTCATACACACACAATATCAACAATGTGTGATAATCTGATTTCATAAATTAAAATATTAAGATATCATGGGCTATTGTACATATCACATAAAAGAAAAACATGCTGAAAATCATACTATTTTATACTTAAAATGTGTTTTAGTGTTAGAAAATTTTGAAAAAATGTACATCTTAAAACTAATGAAATTTGCTAGTCCCTTATATGGAAATAGGTACATATCAAAGAATTCCATTATAACTATGTATACACATGTGCACATAACATACAATAAATAGATAGTTCTAATTATTGAAATCAAAGGATCATAAATACAAACCATATATATCTTGATTCATTCAGCATCGGGTTTTTTAAATTATTACATTAATGATTTGAAATGTTTAATAAAAGGCTATCCCATCATATCTCCACATTTTTATTGATTGAACGATTACAGGATTGATTGAACTATTTCATCAAAGGTAAAATAATATGGTCAGAGCAATTTTAGATTACCTTTCAATACTCAAAGTTATTAATTCAACTCACTAGTAATTAAGAACAAGTAAACACTTTCTGTTGTGTTACAGAAGCAGAAGATATTAAGAAGAGGTGCCAAGAATACACAGAAGAACTATACAAAAAAGATCTTCATGACCAAGATAATCATGATGGTATGATCACTCACCTAGAGCTAGACATCCTGGAATGTGAAGTCAAGTGGGCCTTTAGGAAGCATCACTATGCACAAAGCTAGTGGAGGTGATGGAATTCCAGTTGAGCTCTTTCAAATCCTGAAAGATGATGCTGTGAAAGTGCTGCACTCAATATGCCAGCAAATTTGCAAAACTCAGCAGTGGCCACAGGACTGGAAAAGGTCAGTTTTCATTCCAGTCCCAAAGAAAGGCGATGCCAAAGAATGCTCAAACTACCGCACAATTGCACTCATCTCACACACTAGTAAAGTAATGCTCAAAATTCTCCAAGCCAAGCTTCAGCAATACATGAACCATGAACTTCCACATTTTCAACCTGGTTTTAGTAAAGGCAGAGAAACCAAAGATCAAATTGCCAACATCTGCTGGATCATGGAAAAAGCAAAAAAGTTCCAGAAAAACATCTATTTCTGCTTTATTGACTATGCCAAAGCCTTTGACTCTGTGGATCACAAGAAACTGTGGACAGTTCTGAAAGAGATGTGAATACCAGACCACCTGACCTGCCTCTTGAGAAACCTGTATGCAGGTCAGGAAACAACAGTTAGAACTGGACATGGAACAACAGACTGGTTCCAAATAAGAAAACGAGTATGTCAAGGCTGTATATTGTCACCCTGCTTATGTAACTTATATGCAAAATACCTTATGAGAAACGCTGGGCTGGAAGAAGCACAAGCTGGAATCAAGATTGCAGGGAGAAATATCAATAACCTCAGATATGCAGATGACACCACTCTTATGGCAGAAAGTGAAGAGGAACTCAAAAGCCTCTTGATGAAAGTGAAAGAGGAGAGTGAAAAAGTTGGCTTAAAGCTCAACATTCAGAAAATGAAGATCATGGCATCTGGTACCATCACTTCATGGCAAATAGATGGGGAAACAGTGGAAACAGTGTCAGACTTTATTTTTGGGGGCTCCAAAATCACTGCAGATGGTAACTGCAGCCATGAAATTAAAAGACACTTACTCCTTGGAAGGAAAATTATGACCAACCTAGACAGCATATTCAAAAGCAGAGATATTACTTTGCCAACAAATGTTCATCTAGTCAAGGCTATGGTTTTTCCAGTGGTCGTGTATGGATGTGGGAGTTGGACTATGAAGGAAGCTGAGCACTAAAGAATTGATGCTTTTGAACTGTGGTGTTGGAAAAGACTCTTGTGAGCCCCTTGGACTGCAAGGAGATCCAACCAGTCCATTCTAAAGGAGATCAGTCCTGGGATTTCTTTGGAAGGACTTATGCTGAAGCTGAAACTCCAGTACTTTGGCCACCTCATGCTCAGAGTTGACTCATTGGAAAAGACTCTGATGCTGGGAGGGATTTGGGGCACAAGGAGAAGGGGACGACAGAGGGTGAGATGGCTGGATGGAATCACCGATTCGATGGATGTGAGTTTGAGTGAACTCCGGGAGATGATGATGGACAGGGAGGCCTGGCGTGCTGTGATTCATGGGGACGCAATATTCGGACACGACTGAGTGACTGAAGTGAACTGAACTGAAACACGTTAAGAATTGTGAAGGAGAAGGAAAGGCCAAGTTAATTTTCATGTGCTCTAGAAGCTGAGGCTCTGATTAAATGATGAGGCATGTATACGGTTAACAGTAACTGAGGTAGATTAAGATATAGGATATGAGAGGAGTATTTGAAATGTGATCATGAATTGAATAATACAGAAGGGAGCTATTTTGGTTAGCTATTTTGGTAAGAGTAATTTAAGCAGTGCTTGAAGCAAAATTTTAACACTCAGGTAGAGAGTGGGAAGTGAAAGGGTAGCTAAATTTAGCTCATTTAATTATTGAGACCCTACCACTTTAGATACTGTGCTAGGTGCTGGAAATACACTGTACTACAAAAATAAAAATAGCCCCTTCTTTTGTTGAAATTACCATGAATTGGCAAATAATATTGACTGCTCCAGAGAGACTTTGAAGGGTAAAGGGGGCTAAGTGAGGGTAAAAATAAGATGGTAGTGAGATGAAAGAGGGTTGTTTTGTTTTGATTTTGGTTGTTGAATTTTTTCCAAGATATGGAGCATAAAAGCATGATTATTATTATTATTTTTTTGCCTGTGTGGAAGAAATAAGAAAAATGGAGAAATAAAAAATAGAAAGGAATAGCTGATTTAACAGAGTTCATAAAAAATGGAAACTGTTAGGATTAAAATGTAATATAAATACAAAACTATTTTGGGAAACAGGAAATAGACTATTAAAATATAGATAATAACAGATGTTTTAAGTTCTAAAAGCTTCCTCTTTTCTAAAAAGCAAGAGGCTGTTTTATCTGAAACTGAGACAATCTTGGGGAATATCTAAGCCCAAAAAGAATAGAGATTTTGAAAACCTGTAAAAGGGCTGGAACATTAACATGGCCGAATTCCACTCAGAACCATGCAGGATCAGACAGTCTGATAATGTGGACCATTTATGATACATCAGCAAATGAGCATGATCCTTGTCTGCATGGGGCGTTTGATTTTGTGAAAGATACATACAACAATCTAATAACTACACAAATAAATACTACCTTGACAACTGGCAAGGTAAATATGGTGGAGATCAAGTTGATAAAGAACAAGAGGTTTGGAGAGACCGGGCCGATTAGTTGACTTTAGATACAGGAAGACACGTAAAACTACATGTGGTGTCTGAGGGGCCAGATTGACAGAGGAGGATAACAGGAGGATAAAGAATGGGTTAGAGGGACTTCCCTGGTGACCTAGTGATGGAGACTTTGCCTTCCAGCGGAGCAGGTGCAAGTTCTGTCTCTAGTCGGGGAGGTAAGATCCCACAGGCCTCGTGTCCAGAAAACCAAAACATACAATAGAAACAGCATTGTAACAGCTCAGTAAAAATATTTAAAATTGTCCACATTAAAGAAAATCTTAAAAGAAAAAAAAGAATGGGTTACATAGCCTTCAGGGGGCAGAAGTGGGAATATACACAGCTGTGGTCAGAAAGCTGCTTTCAAAGTTTTACTAGAAGCAGCACAGTTATGAGAGACAGTAATGCCCGGCAAAAAATGGAATGAATATCCTTCAAGGAGAAATTAAGCCCTTTTCACAGGTACACACAAAACCCACACTCACCAATGAGAGCTTGTCTACGCCAAGGATCCAGCAATTAGCCATATTAATTCACTAACAGCCTATATACTCGAAAGCACTTTAAACCATATACAAGACACTTTTTCTCCCCACTTCCTTTTTTTTTCTTCTTTTAATAAAGCTGTTAATATTGTACTCACATACATTCAGTGTGTCAGATGTTTCAGCCTATTTGGCCCCACTCTCCCTGGGTGATCTTGCAGCCTCACAATACAGAGAATCATTTCTAGGAAAGAGATAAAATGAAAATACATTACATTTAAGGAAGTTAGAAAATAGCCCAAGCAAAATTATTTGAAATTAAAATCTACCTAATGGAGTAACCTACAGGGAACAATTTATATTTTTCCAGGGGTATATTCATTATACAATATGTTGTGCTTGAGGCTTTTCCCAGAATATAAAAGGCTTTTTAAAAAATGATAGTAATTATAATATTTGGTTCTGGATAAATATCTCACTTTATCACATTTTCCTTTCTACTGGACTTGTTCAGCCTGGTTTTCCATAAAGGTTAAAAAAAAAAATGTATGTACTGTTGTTTTACCCACATTTTACTCTTCACATCTCTTTTACTCAAATGAGTTTATGCCTCATCCCTGAACTTACTCTGCTTTTTCATACCTCTGTGGCATTTCTCACTTTATCTTATCTGCCTGAAATGTCATTATCCTTTTTCCCATTTCCATTGCCTACCCAACAAACTTAGTCACGCTTCAATACCCAGCTCAAATATGACCTTTGTACCCCCTGAAGCTGCCTATCAACATAAACTTCTACCTCATCTATGCAGAGTCGCACAGACTATTGATTATCATTCATTACAAGCCTTACAATGAATGTCCCTAACTCTTATCTCCCTGCCTTAGAGTTTTAAAGATAGAGACAATGCTTTGTGAATGTTTTGGCTGTTGTTTTTTTTTTTTTTTTTTTTTTTCATCATAACTAACCAAAAAAAGGCACCACAAAATAGACACTGAAACATAAGGGATAATTTTTCCTTAGTCTATCTTGGTATAAATCAGACATTAGTAAGGCTGTAGTTAAGGTCTCACAAGTGTGCCAAGTCACTTCAGTCATGTCTGACTCTTTGCGAACCTATGCACAATAGCCCACCAGGCTCTTCTGTTCATGGGTTTCTCCAGACAAGAATATTGGAGTGGGTTGCATGGCCTCTTCCAAGGGATCTTCCCGACCCAGGAATCAGACTCAAGACTCTTGTCTTGTACATCTCCTGCATTGGCAGGCAGGTTCTTTACCACTAGCACCATCTGGGAAGCCCAGTTAAGTCCTTCAGTTCAGTTCAGTTCAGCGATCAGTCGTGTCCAACTCTTTGCGACCCCATGAATCACAGCACGCCAGGCCTCCCTGTCCATCACCAACTCATGGAGTTTACTCAGACTCACATCCATCGAGTCAGTGATGCCATGCAGCCATCTCATCCTCTGTCGTCCCCTTCTCCTCCTGCCCCCAATCCCTCCCAGCATCAGAGTCTTTTCCAATGAGTCAACTCTTTGCATGAGGTGGCCAAAGTACTGGAATTTCAGCTTTAGCATCATTCCTTCCAAAGAAATCTCAGGGCTGATCTCCTTCAGAATGGACTGGTTGGATCTCCTACCAATTTGACACTTCTTGTTAATTAAACACCTTTCTAAAAATTTGGTCTCCAAAATATCATTCTCTCCAATTTTCCTTCTTCAATGGATTAAACTTTCTTAATCTCCTCTGAAGTTTTTTCACTTCCCCAGATTTGTAATAACATAATGCACCATGGCTCACATCTTAAACTTCTCCTGTTTTCTATTAGACTAACTCCCTTCTAGATCTAATCCAGGCTTATAATTTTAAATATCATCCTTATGTCTGGGATTGTCAAATTTCTATTTCAGCACCAACCTCTGACTGTGGTTGACATGCTTACAAGCAATTGTCTATTTGATAGACCCAGTTTGAGTTCTAATAGCTTCCCTGGTGTCTTGGATGGTAAAGAATCTGCCTGCAATGCAGGAGACCTGAGTTTGATCCCTAGGTCAGGAAGATCTCCCGGAGAAGGCAATGACGACCCACTCCAGAATGCTTGCTGGAGAATTCCACGGACAGAGGAGCCTGGTGTGCAACAGTACATGGGGTCCCAAAGAGTTGGACACTAATACACAAAGGCAACTTCAAATGAGCATTACTGAGCTTCCGTTTGCTACCAATTTGCTCTCCCTACAGTTTCTTCTCATAGAAGGGTAATTACATCTTACTGTTTTCTAAATCCAAAAAAACTGACTCTACTCTTTCTTCTATATTCCATATCAAGTATATTTTTTAAAAAATCCCATTAGTGCTAACTTCAAAAATGTCTCAAAAACGTATCTAAAGTATGACTCATTTCACCATCTACATTTTTAACATAGTGGTCCAAGCCACTATAAGTTCTGTTAAGTTTCAGTGCAATGGAGACCTACTATACTCTCCCTTCCTTTTGTCTGTTGACCAAATAGCAGCTAGATTGATTATATCAAAAGATAAATCAGATTATGGCTTTTGTTTCCTCAACTTTCCAGTAGCTTCCATCTCATTCTAATAAAAGGTCAAATCTCTTAAAAACACACACACACACACACACTAATGAAGTCCTATACAAGTTAGGTTTTCCCTGGTGGCTCAGACAGTAAAGAGTTTGGCTGTAGTGTGGGAGATCCGGATTTGATTCCTAGGTCGGGAAGATCCCCTGGAGAAGGAAATGGCAAACCACTCCAGTATTCTTGCATGGAAAATCCCACGGATAGAGGAGCCTGGCAGGCTACAGCCCATGGGTTCGCAAAGAGTCAGACATGACTAAGCAACTTCTCTATACAAATTACCATGCTAGCTCTCAGATCTCACTTCCTATTTCTTTTTTTTTTTTAATTGAAATATAGTTGATTTACACTGATTCAGTTATACAGCTTCTCTGGTGACTCAATCAGTAACGAATCTGCCTGCAATACAGGAGACCTGATTTCTATCCCTGAGTCAGGAAGATCCCCTGGAGAAGGGAATGGCAACCTATTTTAGTATTCTTGCCTGGAGAATTCTATGAACACAGGAGACTGGTGGGCTACAATTCATAGGGTCACAAAGAGTTGGACATGACTGAGTGACTAACACTTTCCCACTTTCCTACTTTCCCAGGTATACAGGAAAGTGATTCATTGTGTGTGTATATATATATTCCTTGTCAAATTCTTTTCCATTATAAGTTACTATAATATATTGAATACAGTGTCCTGTGCTATACAGTTGGTCCTTGTTGTTTATCTATTTTATATATAAAACTGTGCCTCTGTTAATCCCACATTCCTAATTTATCCTTCCCCACCCTTTCCCCTTTGGTAACCACATTTGTTTTCTATCACACTTCTGTTCCTCTTTAGTCTGCTCCCACTGCAATGACCTCCCAGCTGTTGTGCAAATATCCCAGCACGTTTCACCCTCTAGACTTTGCTTCTTCTGTTACTTCTCCCTGAAATATCTTCTGCAGATGCAGGTGAACCTATTCCAAACCTCCACTGAGTATTTACTTGAATTTAGCGACTTCACTTTCACTTTTCACTTTCATGCATTGGAGAAGGAAATGGCAACCCACTCCAGTGTTCTTGCCTGGAGAATCCCAAGGACAGGGGAGCCTGGTGGGCTGCCGTCTATGGGGTTGCACAGAGTCGGACACGACTGAAGTGACTTAGCAGCAGCAGCAGCAGTCCTTTTCTTAGTGAGGGCTTCCCAGGCTACCCTATTTAAAAGATACCCTGTTCCTGACACTTCTATCCTTATTTTGTCCTTAATTTTCTCCAAAGCCACTTATTCCACCTAGGATATTATGCCTTTCAGATAGAATTTCTAAAAATCATTCCTCTCATCCCATTAAGCAAGGATACTGGTGCTGGAGAAGACTCTTGCAAGTCCCTTAGACTGCAAGGAAATCCAACCACTGCATCCTAAAGGAGACCAGTCCTGGGTGTTCATTGGAAGGACTGATGCTGAGGCTGAAACTCCAATACTTTGGCCACCTCATGCAAACAGTTGACTCATTGGAAAAGACTCTGATGCTGGGAGGGATTGGGGGCAGGAGGAGAAGGGGATGACAGAAGATGAGATGGCTGGATGGCATCAGCGACTTGATGCACATGAGTTTGGGTGAATTCTGGGAGTTGGTGATGGAAAGGGAGGCCTGGTGTGTTGCGATTCATAGGGTCACAAAGAGTTGGACGCGACTGAGCAACTGAACTGAACTGAACTCCATGAAAGGGGGATATTTTAATCAATTTGGGCACTGCTGTATTTCTAGTGCCTAGAATTATGGCTGGCACATGGTAGGGGTTTAAATCTATTTTGTTGAAGGTGTTTATTCTTCTGACATGAGAGAAACTAGGTTCCAGTTCCCTTTCTACCACGTTTTGGTAATGTAAGATCATTCAAACTGAGTCTCAGATCCTTAGCTATAAAAATAGGATAGTAATATCTTCTTAGTCACTTTCCCAAGGGAGCTGAGTAAATAAAATGGGAAAGTCAGTACAAATATTATTTGAATATCAAAAGTTATGAAACAAGATGTGAAAACTTGAATATATAACATAGTTGAGGCTCACCTCAATCCTGACACAATTGTGTATTGTATTACACTTTATACACACAACTTAGTTTCAGTGATTTTTGGAGATATGACTTAGTTCATAAAGCCAAACTGTGCTGAACTCAGTACAAAACTTGGGCCTTTTGATTCTAAAGTTGGCCATTTTCTACCACAATAACTATTATTAACACCTAAAAATAAGCAATTTATATTTTCCTGATTCATAGAGTCAGAAAAATATATCTGGTATATATAATATCTAGCAGTTTTGACCACTTACTATACACAGCATACTATCCTAAGTGATTGCCTGTATTATTTTATTTAATTTTCAAATAATGCTGCATGGTTGCAGCTGTAAATAACTCGATGTAAAAATGGGAAAAATAGGCCTGTAGAGATTAAATGATTTGCTGAAGGACACATATCTAGTAGCTGGTGAAACTGAAATGTTAACTAGGCACATCTGTGACACAAAACTATTTTTAATTCAAAATAAATGATTCTTTTCTTCCAGCTTCATTGACATAATTGACATAGAATATTATATACATTTAAAGTGTACAACATCATGATTTGATATATGTACATATTGCCACAATATACCTGATTATTACAATGAATTTAACTAACATCCATCGCTTCACATTGTGGCTGCTTTTCTTGTTATGAGAACTTTAAAAATTTACTCTCTTGGCAACTTTCAAGTACATAATGCTGTATTTTTAACTGTAGTTATCATGCTTCTATTCTTGAAATATATCTTTTGTAGCCAATTCAGCAGAGTTCCCGAAAACCAGTCAGTCACTTTTATACCTAACTGAAAATGTTTAGTATCTGTAAGCCTAATAATGAGTTTAAAAACAGAGTAACCGATAACAATATTATGATAGCATTTTTTAGGATCTGGTTATTTTATAGTATCTAGTTACTGGAAACAGACTAGTTACTCTGTCTCTCCAGTAATTCACTCTTCTTTGTAATTGCTTCTGTGAACTGATTCATTGTAATGTTGGAGAGTAATAGCAGTAATTCACTCTGTGATTACCAAGAGCCAATAAAATAGTTATGACAAATATCAATCTAATTGGAAGTGTCACTGCTAGAGTCACTTAAAAAGATTCACTTGAGAATGTTCTATCAGTAGCAATCGTGCATTAGCAGAAGGCAGTGAAGATGAATGATCAGGCCCAGGTCCTCTTCCAGTGCTGAAAGTTCATTTCCTTCTGATAAATAGCTATTCTTCAGGAAAAAAAACTTAATCTCCCTCTGACCTTTCTTCATTGGTTGAGAGCACTACAATGATTCTGAATTGTCACAGAAATAAGTTTTAAGAGAATGGTAGAGAAATCCGATAGATAATTCACTTTACCTGACAACAAACTAAGAAATAATTTTAGAATATGGTTATTCCACATCATGTAGCAACTTGATTCAAATCATTATCACTATGATAAAAATCGAAGCAGTAGGCACACCACGTTGCCACATACACAATGTGTTTGGTATTATGGTTAGCACATTACATGGCTTATTTTGATCCTATATTGTACAGATTAGTTTGGATATACCATTGATTTGATTAGTTTGTGCCAGGTAGGCGTGCTAAGTCACTTCAGTCATGTCTGATTCTTTGTGACTCCATAGATAGTACACCACAGACTCCTCCATCCATGGGATTCTCCAGGCAAGAATACTGGATTGTGTTGCCATGCCCTTCTCCAGGGTATCTTTCTGACTCAGATTGAATCTGTATCTCCCTGCAACTCCTGCATTGCAGGCAGATTCTTTACCACTGAGCCACTGGGGAAGCTCAGATACACACGACATTCCCCCAAATATAACTGAGAAAACTGAGGTGCAAAGGTTGTTAGTGATGGTCTCAGATTTACATATTAACAACACAGCTGAAGGACTTTCCCCTGGCCATTCATTCATCTCATGATGAACCCATCCACTATTCACAATATCTCATCAAGCTATTCTGCCTCTCACAGACCTCTCAGTTTCTGTTCTTATCTTAAAATGGAGTGAGTTATCTAATTCTGTGGCTTTCAAGCTCTTCTCCAACTTGAAAATGCTACAATATAATGATTCTATCTTACAAATATATACTTTTAGACCCAATCAGGAACTGACAAAATTCCACAACTCTGCTGAAGGTGACTGGATGGCAATAGAACTGGAGAAAGTAGAGAAAATATCATCCAGACATAAAAATGATAATCTTCTAATTGCATCATGTTATATAAGCATGCTCATGACATAATATCACATGAAAGAAAGAAATTTCAAAATAGCATATTTTCTAAAATTATATACATACTATATATGTCCACATACCAGGATGAATGAAATAGAAGAACACAGAACAATTTTCTCATGATTTATTGAGCATGATGTAAGACTAAGTGACACATTCATTTTCAACATTAATGATGTTTTTTTCAAAATTATTTGTGATCTGAATTTTGAAATTGAGGCTTAATTTAAAAATAGTTGGTATAATGACACTTCTGAAATTTAGAGATGCTGTGATTTTGGTACTCACAAAAATTATCTCCAGTGTTTGTCATAAATGACTGTTAAGAATCACATTCAAATTGTATATCTTTTTACACAAACATAAATCCTAGCATCCACACCAGTTAGTAATTAATCTTGAATATTCATTTTTCCCTAGAGATCAACTTACTGTGTGTAAAGAGTGGATAGCTTGAAAAATAAAAAAATGTCTTTATTTATTCATTCACTCATCCATTCATTCAATACACAGTAATTAACTGTTGCCGACTGTTTTAGGTACTATTTTAACAGCTGGGAATGCAACAGTTGTAGCTAACTTTGGGGCTTGTAACAGTCCAGAGCTTAAAGTTAACTCTATGAAAGGGGAAAATACTTAAGAAAGTATCTAAAACAAATTTGGTCCCTTAGTCCTCACTGGAAATTCAGTAAAGTGAAGAACGTTTACAGTCTTGTTCCTATGGAAGCTTCCTCAGAAAATGTTTATAAGAAAAAAAAAAGGCACAGAAAATAATTTATAAATACTTTTACAACTATACTCCCTTTATTCAACCATCTAGCCATCAGAATATCTGTTTCAGTAGAAGGAAAATATCATGAATAATAGGAAGTTTGCCACCAGATCTTCAGCACCAAGGATAGCAACTCTGAAGTGTCCTTGAGGATCCAAATCAGCAGTTCTGCCCATGTCACATTCCAAATTACCTTGGTACAAAAATAAGTCAGATTTGGCTCTCATGGGCATTAATCAAGGTGGCTAGTTACAGTCATTTAAAAAGCACCTACTACGTATCAGATATTATACAAGCTATTATTTTAATCTCATATTACCACACAGCACCATCACTTTTTTTTCTAACTTCACTTCACAGTGCCTCAGTTTCCCCATTTGTAAAACTGGTAATGATGATAGTTACTGGAGTTGTTGTGAGAAGTGAATTCCTAATATAAATAAAGTTCCCTTGAAAGAGCCTAGATTTACAGTATGTAACATATAAGCATGTGATAATAGATTATTACTTGAAGCTCTTGGTAACACTTTGAAATAGATATGATTATCTCTCTTCTGTAGAAGAGAAAGGAGATGCAGGGTAGCTAAGCAATTTAACAAAAATCCCATGGTTCATACATTGCTGAGCCACTGGTTTTAGAAATGTTTCTCTAATCTTCTCTTTCTTCTGCCTATATCCTTGCTAAGACTCTTAAATCAGATCTTAACCATTTCAATAACTGCTTTCTAAGTCTCCCTTTTTCTAGTTTCATATACTATCTTGTACATTTTTTATACTGTCTCCTTCTGACATGTTTTTAAAGCATATATCCAATTACATTATTTTCCTCTGTGTTAGATGCCAAATGACTATTGCCTCTAGAATAAACTGCAAATCTCTTAGAAGAATAGTGTATGTTTTCAACTTAATAGACTACTGTTCAAAGTTTATAGGGCTTCCTTGATAGCTCAGTTGGTAAAGAATCCGCCTGTAACGCAGGAGACCCCAGTTTGATTCCTGCATTGGGAAGATCCCCTGGAAAAGGGATAGGCTATCTACTCCAGTATTCTTGGGCTTCCCTGGTGGCTCAGCTGGGAAAGAATCCACCTGCAATGCGGGAGACCTGGGTTTGATCCCTGGGTTAGGAATATCCCCTCAAGAAGGGAAAGACTACCTACTCCAGTTTTCTGGCCTGGAAAATTCCATGGACTGTATAGTCCATGGGGTCACAAAGAGTCGGACACAACTGAGTGATTTCCACTTTCACTTCCAAAGTTTATAGTCAAAACCCTAGACAACTGAACTGAAATTAGATCATACAAAAATTAGGCAGATTTGGGTTCAAGTCACTGAAGATCCAGCTGCTAGTTGTATAATTGCCTCCAAGTAAGTTTTACTTTTCTGATTCTTAGTATCTCATTTGGAAATGGGGACCATAGCATTTAAGACATATTTTTTGGTATACATTATAGACTCTCAGAGTAAATGACATTTGTTATTATCATTATCTATAGAACAAGAGCAAGGCAAAACATATGTTGGAAATTATTCATGAAAAATTATAAGAGAGATACAAACTAACAAAAATGGAGGGAAACAAAGTGAAAAATTGTCTGAAGTCAAATAATGACATAAAATTTTAGTTGCTTATCAAACCAGTGAAATTTTATGTGAAAATCAAAAATTAATGATAAATAAAACATTTATTTTTTTTCTTTTTAGCATAAATATCTCAATAGCAAAGAAATAAGTTATGATGTTGTATGGATTAGAATAGGTTTGTAATGTATTCACCAGTAATGGATAGTTATGAATAGTAATGCCCTGTATTCTCCTCACTTGAAATATCAAGAATTCCTATTTGAATTTATAGTTCTCTAAGAATATGCTTTCTCACTAATGAATAGCCTTATATAGATTTTACACATGCTTATGTTAAAAATAGGTTAACTGATAGAACATTTTTAAATGCTTGGAGTGATTAATCAAGGCTGCTTCATTTAGTGATGAGAGATAGTCAGAGAGATTTCAAGATTTCAAGTTTAGTTACATTAAGTTTATAAGCATAAAGTTTGAACTCAAGAAAGTATTTTGGGCCTATAGAAACTAAATGGCAATACTCTGAAACACAAGCCTAGCATTTCAACCATAAACTAACTCCCAGGTAGCTTCACTTTAATTGACAGTGTTAGCTGAGGAGTAAACACACAGTTTTGTTTGTTTTGACCTAAATAAACTCATGTTAGATAACATCATTTTAGCATTCATTTATTCAAATAGTCATTAAATACTCACTGAGTATCAAGCAGTATGCTAAGCACTAAAAATAAAAAGAATTAATGCAATGTTTTCCCTAATTTTACTGATCTAATTGAATTAGGAGAGAGAAAAGTAAAATAATAAATGGAATATTTTATTTGTGATGGTAGGTGTATAGGAATAGAGAAGGGCAACTGCATGGTTATATTTATTCAGATCCATCAAGAAGCAGACGCAAAGATGAAAAGAAACATACAGGATATTTATTGGCAAACACTGTGAATGATAATGGGGGATTGATCAAGGGAGCATTCAAACTAGAGCAGAAGTCTGACACGTGTAAAGGAGAATAGAAGGACAGAAGTTTGGACAGACGGTTCTGGAATTGCAGCATGTTGTTAAGAAAGTTTCAGCTAAGGCCAGTGGGCAGTCCTAGAGCTGCAATTTCCTATTAGCAGCATCCTGTATTTCATAAGAATGGGTCTAAGCCGGTAGCAGTCATTGGCTGGGGCCAGCAATACAAGCACAATCTAGCCACAAAAACCCTGGTAGATACAGAAAGCAGCAACGAGGGCTGTCAATCAGTTCTTTCCAGCAGCAGGCCAACTGGGATGCTTTGATGGCTGCCACCATGGAGTGGCCAATTTAACTTGTGGTCCAGGACTTCGAAAAGGGTTTCAAAAGGTGAATAGAAAGTCACAGGGTAGGCAAGATGGGTAAGTGCATTCAGGTATGAACCAAATGCAGAAACAAACACATAAAACAACCATGGCGAGGATGGCAGAGTACCATGCAGTTCATTCGGCTGTAGGAGGGACTCAAGGGCATGGACAGGCAGGGCACTAAGAGATGAGACTAGAGTGGAAGGCAGGACTCCTACCAGGGAGAGCTCGGCAAGTTCTACTCAGATGCTTGGCTTTACTCTGCAGGTAATGTGAAGTCAGTGAGGTATTAATGCTGAGCACAGACAGTGTGGGGTCTACCTTGCAGAAAGCGTCCTGAAGGACACAGCATATTCAGATGGAAAAGTCAAGGAGGTAAAGGAGAAAGAGATGCCACTAAGAAAGACAAGATAGATTCACACAGACCTAGGCCTCAATACTGGCCACACCATTTCCCAACCATGCGACTATAAGCAAGTCATTTAATGCCCCAGAGACACTATGGATAATTTCCTATATAGGAAGTGACAGACTTAGCTTACTTCATAGTGATAGTAGGATTGCAGGTATAAAAGGAATCGGAACACGCTTAGGAACTCAGGTGTTAAAAGTAGACATACTCTGACCTAAATGTGTGACTATAGTCATATTTTATGTACAGTTCTGTGACCTTCAGTTTTCTTAAATATAAAATGCCAACAAAATTACCTCTACCTTATGGAGTCATTCCCTATGAGATGAAACTTGTGAAGTCTTGGTTCACTCCTTGTGAGTAGAAAATTCTCAGTGACTAAGTGCTCACTGTTCTTTTAGGTGCTGGGCATACCTGGAATGTTCTGTTCTCACAGAATCTCTACTGGCAGGTGATTTTCTGTCCCTGAGTTTAGAGGAGCAAATTGACATTTGAAGAGTTTAAGTAAGTGACTCACTGTCACACAAGCGACTGTACTGGGTTACGATTCTCAGTTGCCTAACTTCAAAACCCATGTTCTTAACCATGAGTCTCCAAGACCCTCCATTTCACAGCCACAAATATCCCCTTCTTTCTGCCAAAGAAAATGTAATTCTAAGAACTCACTTGTTAGCTACAGTTGGGTTCCCTTGTATTACTAGGAGGTTTAAAAATTAGGGATCAATGAAACAAAGCTTCTTTGTTGACTCTGAGGGGTTCTATTCGGTTTTTAAATGAGACATCAGAGACATTACACAGACAGATAGGGTCTGTAACATCATTTGAAACGGGCTTCAACTGGGGGTGGGGATATAAAAATGATGAAGGCAGTTGTTTCCAAAACTATCTCCCCATATGGAGAACTCTAGAATATTCACATAATTGGTCTCTTCATTCTATGAGGAAAACCTTTCACTCCCAACAAAGAACAGCCTTGATTCATATAATCAAAACCCATGAAAAACTGACCTACTACTGTGTCACGTCTACAGAAATTGGGCATAAGCCCCTGATGCGTGGAGCCTTCCTTCCTCATCTCCATTTCTAGAGAAAAGAGTGACCTGATTTTACCCCAGGTCCTGACATATTTTACCAGGCAAAATACATACTTTAGTAAGCTTCAGTTTTCTTATCTAAAATAATATTATTTTAAGGTTGCCTTAAGTACTAAACATAAACCCTTATGATTATGTCTAGCACCTATTAACTACTCCACAAATATTAGTTTCCCTTGGATGAGTCATAAAGACTCACTCTCAAAACCAACAGATTATCAGAGGATAATTCTATCAGTAAACAAAGGGAATATCATATTACCAACTGGGGAAGAGTTTAAGCCTATATCATTAACAGTTGCAATAAAAAAAAAAATTCAGTATTCACAGATGCCTCAGTAATACATTTGGACCATTTAATTTGAAGGGAAGATATTTTATTCTCATCTATCAACTGTGAGATTTTAATTTTTAAGAATAATTTTATTGACTTCCCCTGTGAGGAAGTTCACTTTCAATACAGAAACTTCTAGATCTATAAGACTTGCAAAACACAAATCTGTTATTTTCCTAGCTTCACTGGAAAGGAGGCAAAGAAATTGCCTCTGGCATTAAGAAAACCATGGGCTGAAATAACGCGATATTTGCCGATTCTATTAACAAATTACTCTGGACAACTTAGAAACTCTGTCTCCCAAAACATCTCTACTGGGTGAGTGACATGAGTTCTTGATATGGCTGTCCTTTCCCTGCACCTCTGGAAAGCTTAACATTCCAGTGGGAGACCTCTAAAGCAGGGGGCTCTCAATTCTTGGATGATTCTGCACACACCTGATAGGTTTGATCCAATTGTTCAATCATCTTTTCCCCCTGAAATTATGCTCCAGAAGAGATCTTTATGGATAGCTTTGCAGCAAAAGTCATCATGTTCTTAGTAATCATGAACCATATGCAAACATTTAACAACTCTTGACTTTTGACTAATGCTTGTCAATAAAAAGAGATGGCGCATTTCACAATCTGAGTTTCTGCATTTTCTCCTATTCATCTCAGCCTGTGTATCCTCAATGACTACAGGCAAGTGACACTGGGTACCAGGCTCACTTTGCCTATTTTACAAGGCATGCTCTCTTCAGTGTCATTCACCTTGGGTGTCTCTCTCTTCCACTGGCCATACTCAACCAAATAAGCCAGTGAAACACCTACTTTTTTTTTCCTAATCGATGCCAATTTACTTACCACAGGAATTAAAACACAAGAGATGCAGGTTTGATCCCTGGGTCATGGAGATCACCTGGAGTGGAGGTTTAGTCGCTAAGTCGTGTCTGACTCTTGCGACCTCATGTATTGTTGCCCGCCAGGTTTCTCTCTCCATGGGATTCTCCAGGCAAGAATACTAGGGTGGGTTGCTATTCCCTTCTTTAGGAGATCTTCCTGACCCAGAGATCAAACCCACGTCTCCTGTGGCTCCTGTGCTGTAAGCAGATTCTTTACCACTGAGCCACCGGGGAAGCCCCTAAGTCGACTATACCAACCCATAAAAAATAAGCAGTTGAACACAATCTTACTCCTTAATACCTTGTACACATTGGAGTTCCTATGACCCCAATTTAAAAACTCATTAAACAGGTACCAGACACAGGTATGAGGCTGAACATAAATTATTTTAGGAATCCTTTCAAGACAATGTTTGCTGTTAAAATGACTCAGCTGTGGCTTCCAGAAATTCAACATCTTCAAGGCAGGGAGGAACAGCGAGTATACACTACCCTCCACCATCCACCGGTTCTGCTTTTTGTGGTTTCAGTTACCCAAGTTCAAACATGGTCCAAAAATAGTAAATAAAAAGAAATCAGAAATAAACAATTCATGAGTTTTAAATTACATTCCATCCTGAGCAGCATGATGAAATCTCACACAGTCTAGCTCTGTCCTGCCTGGGACATGACTCCTCCCTTTGCTCAGTGTATCCTGCCAGTTAGTCACTTAGTAGCCTTCTCAATTATCAGCTTTACTGTCAGCATATTGCAGTGCGTGTGTTCAAGTAATCCTTATTTTATTAAATAATGTCTCCAAAGCCCAAGAGTAGTGATGTTGGCAATGTGGATATGCCAAAGAGAAGTCACTTTCTTTTAAGTGAAAAAGAAAAAACAAATCATACACTAAAGATCCTATCCACAATGGGGCAATAAGATGGAAACATAACGTTCTTCTGAACAGCATTAAATCATTAAATGAGATAATCTTTATATTCTGTCCAGCTCTAAATTTCTATGACCAGGTGATTATTCCATTAGGCTTCATCTCTCTCTTATTTCATTCCTACAATCTTCATTTTTGAGCACATATCATATTCTCCTCACTGCCAAAAAAAAAAAAAGAAAAGACAGGTAAGCATCCCAACCCTCTAAAATCCTTTCTTTCCCAATCAGATACCATTTTTCAATTTCTATCTCCTTAACATGCACAATGATTTTCTCCTAATCTCAAATATATGTGCACTTCTCGTATGGAATTGATTACTTCTGTCTCTATGTATTATAATGATTGTTTTTACTTATCCCATCTGTTAGACTATTATTTCATCAAATTCAGAATTGTCCCACCGGTCTTTGCATACACATGGTATCCTATAATAGCAGATATGATATGAATTATATGCTTCTAATTACTATAATAATACTATACAGTACAAAACTAAACATTACCAAAAAAAAACTAAACAAAGCTAAACAATACAAAAAAATATATGTAAGAAAGAATGATTCATCCTGCTCCTTATTGCTCTCATATTTGAGTAAGTTTATTTTGCAGGAGTAGGTTACTGTTAACATTATAGAATGCATCTTTTCAGAGTTTTTCTGCAAACCACACAAACACATGAAGTCATTTTACTTTCTGTTTTGAAAATCAAAATATCAGATCCTGGTAAATATATGGTTTTGCAGTTTGCTTTTTTTTTCTTTACACAATATATTTTGAGCATCTTTTCATGTCAGATCATATAGAGCTACCAGATTCGTTTTAAAGGTTGTGTAATATTTTGGATGAAGAAATGCATGAGTCAGTGCAGAATGAGCCCAGATAGGTTCCTAGTATCCAATATCCTTCCACTGAGGTGAAATATTAGCTGCATAGAGAATGCTTCTCTCTGCAACATAGAGAAAGTAATGGAAATAATGCAGTACTGTTCTTCATAGAAATAAGGCCATTGTCATATATAATAAAATTTGGAGAGTAGAGACAGGAAGGTAAGCTGTGCATTGATTTTTCTGGAAAATTTGATAGTGAATTGTTTCATGTTATTTCTGCTAAGCTCTCAAATAAAAAGCTACAAAAAAGAAGGAGGGCTTGTTTTCCAAATCTCTTCTCAGATAGAGTAACAGATCCTACGTTGAGACATACTGCTGATGACGAGACAACTGGATTCAATACTGAAATACATGCTGTGTGGTATGAAATGCATTCTACTGTGTTAGTTCAATCTGACAGGGAGGAGGAAACTAGGGGAGAGGAAAAAAGGAAAATATTATTTCCTGATGCAAATAGGTAGTATAGATATTACAAAACAAGACAAGCTTGAAGGAAAGTAGGTCACCAGCATGTATTTACACAGATTTTATTATGTACATAAATTGTACATGTAGCCATTTTGCAGCCTAGAGTTATAGAAACATTAATATGTTGACATTTAAGTATTTTAGCTTTTATCTTAAATCTCTGGAGAATTTGGACAATATTCATAACTGTGTGCAACAAGTTCCATTGGAAAAGAATCCCTTATTAACAAATAATCATTAAAGGATACTAATCCTAAAAGAAAGTATCAAATTAGGGGATATTTTAAAGGTAAAATTAAGAAGATCAGCTGTAACAATATCATTGTAGGACAAGAAGACAGAAGTAAGTAGTCATAACACTATTGATAGTCATGCTTTGTTGAGTAGAGTACAGTGCCTGCGAGTATATCCTTTGCAGGCAGACTGCTTCAGTTTTAATTTTGACTCAGATACTTTCTGGTTCTATAGTTTTGGGAAAAATATTCAATATCTCTATGTCTCAATTTTTTAATCTTTGAATTGGGCATGAAAGTCACTACTTCCAGATTTGGTCTAAGAGTCAGAGGAATTCATACAAGCAGTGTTCAATTATATATGTATATACACATATGTTTTTATCATGCTTCTGCTAAGTCACGTCAGTCATGTCCAACTCTGTGCGACCCCACAGACGGCAGCCCACCAGGCTCCTGTCCTTGGGATTCTCCAGGCAAGAACACTGGAGTGGGTTGCCATTTCCTTCTCCAATGCATGAAAGTGAAAAATGAAAGTGAAGTCGCTCAGTCGTGTCCCACTCTTCGCGACCCCATGGACTGCTGCCTACCAGTCTCCTCCATCCATGGAATTTTCCAGGCAAGAGTACTGGAGTGGGTTGCTAGTGTCTTTATCATGACTTTCTAAGAAAAGTTAGCTATTGTTTGCTTAATTCATATGTGGGACACATATATTGCCCAAATCTTACCTGCTATTCTCTTTATGTTTTCAATACAATTATAAGGTAGATATCACTATTTTGATTTTAAGAAGAGTGAAACTAGCAACCCAGAGTTGAAGAAGAACTGTGCTGAAGCCTCTGTGTCACCAGAGTCTCTTTAGACCACCCGAGTTCTTCGCAGAAAAAAACATCTTCACTGTTTATTTTGGGGACTTGGAAAGCAAGTAGACTGACTTTGGAGACTGGATTTGATATGTAGCTTCCCCTCCCCCATTTTCATTATTTACTATATAAATAAATAAATAGACACAGACTGAACGGTTCTAATACTTCCGGTGTTTGGGCCACGCATGGTCTTTCTCTGAGCTCTCCCACCATTTTAATTTGGGTGTCTTTTCCTTTTCTAGAATTAAGATATTGTTGTATCTGAGGGTTACCCCTTCAGCAATGCAAATATAATTTATGTAAATAATTTATTGAGACTTACTTTACATAAAACCCACTAGAGGGATCTCTGATTAGGGTGAAGCAGGGCAGATGGGCAAAAGGCCAAGACGTTTCAGGAGAGGCACCCTCTCATCTGCGACCCTAAGTACTAGAAGATGCTGTTACAATTCTTCATACAGAAGTACATGATAATAAGTTTTTTTTTTCCTGTACTTGCAATTCAACAGTTTATTCAAAGCATCTCTGAGTAGTTCCTTCTGTCTCTTCCATATACCACTTAGTTGCTACTCTTGACCACAAACAGATGAGCACACAAATACACGTGCATAAGGCATGCATGCTTTTGCCTTGCCCATGTCAGTACCACTCAGATGTTTTTGCCCTTACACAGTTGCAAAATCAGCTCCTTAAAAACAGAGTAAATATAGTCCTCTGCATAAAATAGTACTAATAAGCTTGCAAAGATACTAATAAGGAAGCAGTCATAAAGTAAAACTTATCTATGTTGTTTCTTCTTTAAAGTGTAATGATTTTTGTTTTAGACTTGAGACACTATCCTACTTTTATAACACAGTTCATTAAAAAAGCTCTCCAGAGAGTGATCTTATTTAAAAAATATAAACTCCTATGAAAATAAGGGAAGGGAAGTGTGGAAAAAAATTATTTGGTCTGCATATCCCAGAGGCCAATTGCTATACAGTAATAGTTTTATAATTTATTACCAAGGCTTTTCCCCCCTCCTTTTCTGATATTTACAAGGTGGGCAGTGACAAAGATATATACTACCTACCCCTCAGTTCCAAACTTTAACCCCATTTCTTTAATAAAGGAATGATTCTTCTAACCCATAGAAATCCTCACCTTCTTGACCTCTGAATATATTGCATTATAACTTGTCTTGTCACCTTAATGAAGATACAAAGCTGTGTGTTATTTCATAGACATATTTTCCCCAATAGATTTTATATTTCTGAAAGACACCACAGTGACTAGCACATCTATCTGCAGGCCTTCATCATCCTGACTGTGTTACTGATTACAGTTAATATTTAACTGATTTCCTTTAGATAAAAACGAACCAATGGATTAACAGCAAGGACTTTATCTTCCCACCCAGCTTGGGAAGTTTGGCATAAAAAGCAGGAACCGTCCAAAAGGTCCAGGTGAAGTCAACAATCTTTGAGCACTCTTGGTCCTTTCAATACCATTCTTCTATGTTCTAGGGTAGTAGTCATGGCTAACCCTAGGGTAACATATAGATTTAATACTTTTAAACAAACTTTCTCATATATTGTACCTTACTTCACTATGTCATAGAGAAAAACTGTTTGTTAGTGTACTTTATATAATGTGATCAAGAATCTCAGTAATTCACTTAGGGAAAAATCATAAATCTACTCCCAAAACAGTGAGACACTAATTATAAGATCTAATAACACAGATGAGAAACTAGCAAACTTTTCTGTTCTTTCTCCACACAACATTAGGGTAATATGTCAGCAAAATTTATCAGATCATCCACTTCAAAGGGCCTTTTTTCCTTCTGGCTTTTGTTCTACCAATTGTTTAAAACTTTTCTGCTATGCATAGGATCCCACTGGTACCAACCACACCAACATGTAAATTTAGGGAAAGTTCACATCTTTAAAACATAAGAAATAACTAATTTTATTGTTATTGATTTATACATTTTGGAACAAAATGCCAAAATAAAAATCTTGAACTACCAGACAGGATGCTATGTGATCAAGGAGTGTATCGCTATAATAAATTTTGTTCCATAATTTTGGAAATTAATATAAATCAGTAAATTGAAATGTTACAATTATTTTGGTTCTATAATATCATCTTGAAACTCTCTATAAATCAGGTCTGAAGCAGAAGCATGATTCCAATCACAGCGGCCAACATGTACGCCCATTTGTCTAACTATATGGAGTGTTTTCACATTTTTAGTAGCACTGAGGCCTTGAAAGATTGGCATTATAAGAATGTTAATACTACAAGATTATGTTTTGAAAAGCCCAATATATGATTATTTTAAGTATGGTGAGCTCTGTCACAATATAAGAAAATATATCAAATAATTCAATCATGTAAAATATAGGGACATGATGCTATGTGGCTGAGGCAATAATAAAGTGATCTGAGAGAGCTAGCAGGTGAATAGTGCTCGACTGTCCTTCCTGGATTCAAATGATGGGTGTGCCTTGATACCAATATTTGTAATTTTTTCCCCAGCACATATCACTGGAGATTATATTTGATGATATCACTTGACTGGCTGGAGTTTCTTGGACATCAGCAGGAATTCTGGAAATTCTGCTTAGTTTGTGACTATTTCCCTCTGCTATATCCTCAGAGATTGGGCTAGAGAACCTTGCGAACAACACAGGGGTCCTTCTGCCTGCCTCTCACATTTGACTCCATTCAAGAAGGTGAGACTTTTTAAATTGAAGGATAGTCGATTTACAATGTTACATTAATTTCAGGTGTACAACATAGTGATGACACTTTTGTAGATTCTACCCCATTCAATGTTAATATAAAATATTAATTTTATTCCCTGTATTCTATATCATGTTCTTGTATCTTATTTATGCTACATGTCCTAATTCCCTTTATCTTGCTCCCCCTCTTACAACTCTCCCCACTAGTAACCACTAGCATGCTCTCTGTAGTCTGATTCTGTCTTGTTATATTCATTTGTTTATATTTTAGATTTTACATAAAAGTGACAGCGTACAGTATTTGTCTTTCTTTGACTTACTTCGCAAAGCATAATACCCTCTTTCTTGGTCTATCCAGGTTGTTGCAAGTGGCAAAATTTAATTCATTTTATATGGCTGAGTAATATTGCATTGAATGTATTTAACACATCTTCTTTACCCATTTGTCTGTTGATGGACACATAAGTTGCTTTAATACCTTGACTATTCTAAATAATGCTGCTGTGAACATTGGTATGCATATATCAGGTGGGCCAAAAACGTTCATTTTAAAGTCAAATGAACATTTTTGGCCCACCCAATATCTCTTCAAACTAGTATTTTTGTTTTCTTTGGATAAATGCCCAGGAGTACCATTGCTGGATTATATGGTAGTTCTAGTTTTAATTTTTTGAGAGACCTCCATATTGTTTTTCATAGCGGTTCTACCAAGTTACATTCCAGCTAATAGTTAATGAGGGTTTCCTTTTGTCCATATCCTCACTAAAATTTATTATGTGTTGTCTTTTAGATGATAGCCATTCTGACAGGTGGGAGGTGATATATCATAGTGGTTTTGGTCTGTATTTGTCTGAAGATCAATGAGGCTGTGTATCTTTTCATGTGTCTATTGATCATTTGTATATCTTCTTTGGAAAAATGTCTATTCAAGCCTTCTCGATTTTTAAGCTTTTTTAATATTCAGTGGTATTAACTTTTAATATTTTGGATATTAATCCTTTATTAGATGTATCATGTATAAATATGTCACCCCATTCAGTAGGTTGTCTTTTGGTTTTATTGATGGTTTCTTTTGCTATGTGAAAGCTTTTATGTTTAATCGGGTCCAATTTGTTTAATTTGTTTTATTTCCTTTGCCTGAGGAGACATTAAAAAAAAAAACAAAAAACTAGTGCTAAGATGTATATCAATAGAATACTGTCTATGTTTCTTCTAGGAGTTTGATGGTTTCCAGCATCACATGTATGTCTTTAATCCATTTTAAGTTTAGTTTTTATGGTGTGAAAAAAACATTCTAATTTCATTTTTTTATATTTTGCTATCCATTTTTTCTAAAAATTTCATTGAAGAGACTGTCTTTTCTCTTTGCCTTTTTTGTTATCTATTAATTGACCATAGGTGTGGGTTTATTTCTAGGCTCTCTCTTCTGTTCCACTGATTTATGCATGTGATTTTGTGCTAGTACCTTATTGTTTTCATGTCTGTAGTTTTGCACTATAGTTTGAAGTCAGGGTATCATGCTGATATCTCCAAATTTATTCTTTTTTCTCAAGATTGCTTTGGCTATCAGGGTCTTTGTAGTCCCACACAAATTTAAGATTATTTTCTCTAGTCCTTTGAAAATGTCATAGGTATTTTGTAAGGACTGCATTAAATCTGTATATTGCTTTGGGGAGTACCAACATTTTAACAATATTAATTCCTCTAGTCCGTGAGCATATCTTTCCATTTATTTGTTATCATCTTTAATTTTCTTCAACAGTGTCTTACAGTTTTCAAAATATAGGCCTTTCACCTTCTTGGTTAAGTATATTCCTTGATATTTCATTCTTTTTGATTCAATCATAAATATAATTGCTTTCTTGGTTTCTCTGATATTTCATTATTAATTTATAGAAAAAGAACAGATTTATAAATATTAATCTTGTATACAAAATTCATATCCTAGTTCTAAGAGGTTTTTGGTGCAGATTATATATATATAATCATATCAATTGCAAATAGTGACAATTTTAATACTTCTCTTCTAATTTGGATGCCGTATTATTTTTTTTTTCTTGTTTGTTTCTGTAGCTAAGACTTCCAATATGATATTAAATAGAAAGGGAAATAGTGAACATCCTTGTCTTGCTCCTGATTTTAAAGGAAGTTTTTCAGCACTGAGTGTGATGTTAGCTGCTGGTTTGTTATAAATGGCTGTTATGATCTTGAGATAAGTTTCCTCTATAAAAACTCTGTTGAGATATAAGTTGTGTATGAAATTTTTTGCTGTTCAGTCATTCAATCGTGTCCAACTCTTTGTGACCCCATGGACTGCAGCACGCCAAGCTCCCCTGTACTTCTCCCAGAGCTTACTCAAACTCATGTCCTTTGAGTCAATGATACTTTGTCAAACTCATGTCCATTGAGTCAATGATACATCCAACCATCTCGTCCTCTGTCATCCCCTTCTCCTGCCTTCAACTTTTCCTGGCATCAGAGTGTTTTCCAATTAGCTGGCTTTTTGTACCAGGTGGCCAGGGTATTGAAGCTTCAGCTTCAGCATCAGTCCTTCCAATGAGTATTTAGGGTTGATTTCCTTTAGACTTCCCTGGTGGCTCAGACAGTAAAGCATCTGTCTACAATGCAGGAGACCCAGGTTCGATCCCTGGGTTGGAAAGATCCCCTGGAGAAGGAAATGGCAATCCACTCCAGGACTATTGCCTGGAAAATCCTATGGACAGAGGAGCCTGGTAGACTACAGTCCATGGGGTCACAAAGAGTCAGACACGACTGAGCGACTTCACTTTACTTTTTCCTTCAGGATTAACTGGTTTGCTCTTACAGTACAAGGGACTCTCAAGAGTCTTCTCCAGCACCATAGTTCAAAAGCATCAATTTTTCAGCACTCAGCCTTCTTTATGGTCCAACTCTCACATATATACATGACTACTGGGAAAAGCCCAGCTTTAACTTGATGGACCTTTGACAGCAAAGTAATGTCTCTGCTTTTCAATATGCTGTCTAGAATTGTCATAGCTTTTCTTCCAACGCCCTATTGCAGATGTCTGGTGGTGAAAGTAAAGTCTGCTGTGGTAAAGAACAATATTGCATAAAAACATGGAATGTTAGGTCTATGAATCAAGGTAAATTGGAAGTAGTTAAACAGGAGATGGCAAGAGTGAACATCAACATTTTAGGAATCAGTGAACTAAAATTGATGGGAATGGGCAAGTTTAATTCAGATGACCATTATATCTACTACTGTGGGCAAAAATCCCTTATAAGAAATGTAGTAGCCTTCAAAAAAGTCCTAAATACACTACTTTGGTCCTACCTCAAAAATGACAGAGTGGTCTCAGTTCACTTCCAAGGCAAACGATTCAATATCACAGTAATTCAAGTCTATGTTGCAACCACTAATGCCAAAGAAGCTGAAGTTGAACAGTTCTGTGAAGACTTACAAGACCGTCTAGAACTAACAAACCAAAAAAGATGTCCTTTTCATTATAGGGGACTGGAATGCAAAAGTAGGAAGTCAAAAGATACCTGGAGTAACAGGCAAGTTTGGCCTTGAAGTACAAAATGAAGCAGGGCAAAGGCCAAGAGAGTTTTGCCAAGAGAACACACTGGTCATTGCAAACACAGTCTTCCAACAAAACAAGGGACGACTCTATACCTGGACATCACCAGATGGTCAATACTGAAATCAGATTGATCATATTCTTTGCAGTCAAAGATGGAGAAGCTCTACACAGAAAGCAAAAACAAGACTGGGAGCTGACTGTGGCTCAGATCATGAATCCTTATTGCAAAATTCAGACTTAAATAGAAGAAAGTAAGAAAAACCACTAGGCCATTCAGGTATGACCTAAATTAAATTCCTTACAATTATATAGTGGAAGTGACGAATCGATTCAAGGGATTAGAGCTGACAGAGTGCCTAAAGAAGTACGGTTGAATGTTCCTAACATTGTACAGGAGGCAGTGATCAAAATCATCCCCAAGAAAAAGAAATGCAACAAGGCAAAGTGATTGTCTGAGGAGGCCTTACAAATAAGCTAAGGGGGGAAAAAAAAGAAATGAAAGGCAAAGGAGAAAAGGAAAGATATACTCATCTGAATGCAGAGTTCCAAAGAATAGCAAGGAAAGATAAGAAAGCCTTTTTAAGTGAACAATGCAAAGAAATAGAGGTGGTAAATAGAATGGGAAACCAGAGACTTATTCAAGAAGATTAGATACACCAAGAGAATATTTCACCAAAGATGGGCACAATAAAGGACAGAAATGCCATGGAACAAACAGAAGCAGAAGATATTAAGAAGAAGGGCAAGAATACACAGAACTACACAGAAAAGTTCTCAGTGACTCAAATAACCTAGAGCCAGACATCCTGGAATGCAAAGTTAAGTAAGCCTTAGGAAGTATCACTATGAACAAAGCAAGTGGAGGTGAATAAGTGTGAGATTTTGTCAAATACCTTTTCTGCATCTATTGAGATAGTCATTTTATTTTTATCTTTTTTTGGTCAACATGGTATATTACATTAATTGTTTTGCATATATTGAACTATCCTTGCACTGCTGGAATAAATCCCACTTGATCGTGGTGTGTGACTCTTTATATGTGTGTGTGTGTGTGTGTGAGCTCAGTTGTGCCTGACTCTTTGCAATCCCTTAGACTGTAGCCTGTCACGCTCCTCTGTCCATGGAGTTTTCCAGGCAAGAAAACTGGTGGTTGGCCATTGCCTTCTCCAGGGATTTTCCCGACCCAGGGATCAAACTCACATCTCCTATTTCTCCCGGCCTGGCATGCAGGTTCTTTACCATTATCACCACCTGGGAAGCCCTTTACATATGCATGTGTACAGTATATGTGTATGTGTTTGTGTGTATATATAAATATATGTATGTATATTCTTTTCATATATTGTTAAATGAGGTTTGCTGATATTTTGCTGAAGAGATCTGTATCTATATTCATTAGGGATATTTGTCTGTAATTTTTTTGTGAAGGTAGTGCATTTCTCTGGATTTGCTCTCTAGGTAATGGAGACCTCATAGAATAAATTTAGGAGTATTCCACCCTCTTCAATTTTTTGGAATAGTTTGAGAACAATATACATTAACTCTTTACATGTTTCTTGGGATTCCTCTTTGACAACAAACAAAAGACCTAGACTTTTGTTTGTTGAAAGATTTTTGATTACCGATTCAACACTAAGAAACAGTCTGTTCAGATTATCTATTTCTTCTTGATTCAGTCTTGGACGAGTATACATTTCTAGTTATGTATGTTTCTCCTCAAGGTTGTCCAATTTGTTGGCATATAACTGTTAATAGTATTCTCTTATGATGGTTAGTATCTCTGTGGCATCAGTTGCAATTTCTTCTCTTTCTTTTCTTATTTCTTTGGGTCTTCTTTTTCCATAAAGAAGCTAGACTTACAGATTTCATTTATCTTTTCAAACACCAGCTGTTGGCTTCACTGATCTTTCCTATTGTTTTGTTTGTTTTGGGCCTCTATTTTATTTCTTCCTCTCTGATCTTTATCATTTCCTTCTGAAAAAGGGAAACTTTTGGCCCACTCTGCTTTTAGAAAAAGGTTATATGGAAAATGTGAAATAATTGTGGTGTTGGAGAAGACTCTTGAGAGTCCCTTGGACTGCAAGGAGATCCAACCAGTCCATTCTAAAGGAGATCAGTCCTGGGTGTTCTTTGGAAGGAATGGTGCTAAAGCTGAAACTCCAGTACTTTGGCCACCTCATGTGAAGAGTTGACTCATTGAAAAAGACTCTGATGCTGGGAGGGACTGGGGGCAGGAGGAGAAGGGGACGACAGAGGATGAGATGGCTGGATGGCATCACGGACTTGATGGACGTGAGTCTGAGTGAACTCTGGGCATTGGTGATGGACAGGGAGGCCTGGTGTGCTGCGACTTATGGGGTCACAAAGAGTCGGATGCAACTGAGCGACTGAACTGAACTGAACTGAAAGCTATATCAAAAGCTATGCTGTGTTCAGATTTTAAATTATGTTACATCCATATTAAGAATACTGTGAGGCGATGCTTTGAAAACTACCATTGATATAGAAACTGTCTCATGAGAGATTATTTTTTTAAAATAAGGAGCAGAGTTACACATATAATATAGTATAAATGGATGTAATGTGGAAAGATCTAATGTGAAACTGGAACACAATAATGCTTTTTCTAGGAGAAAATAGAAGCAATGGTTTTCTTTTTTTTTATTTAGAATTTCCTTCAAAATGTTCTAATGATGTTTTAGGATTTTCCACACCATAGTGGGAGTGGGATGTATTCTCTGGAATGTACTCTCCAGAAAATGTAAAATGTGAAATAAATACCTCTTCCCTTAATTATAATCTCTTTGACCACAATAGTGAGCACCACAATCATAATCTAAAACTAGTGTAAAGAGCTAGAAATTGACTTTGATGGGCAAAGATTCTGTTTTGACTTATAGGAAGTCTGCTTTATGGAATGTTCTTTCTGTTTCCAAACAGTGTCTTAAAACACATTGGAAATTGATGACTATAATTCAGGAAAGATTCCCTTTTGCCTTGGCATAGTCTAACGTGTATTTAAAGTACTTGAAAGAGCTATGAAACTAAGGAAGCTCTTCATTTCATTGTGACTCTCCTTACAAACTTTTGATTAACATCTCTGCTTCACTATAGAAAAACCCATATGTTCCACACACATGGGAGACAAATTGCTTTGTTCAGTGAATCAAGTTCCATATGAACACTGTGCATTTCTCATTCCCCTGCTTCAATGAAGTCTTCTCCAAATTAAAATTTAAGGTTATATTGACACAGTCCTGAAGCCAACTGGACTTTTTGGCTTTCATTATATTCCTGTGTGCTTCACTCACAAAGGGCCAGATTGTAGATGAGAAAGTGAAGCTAAGAGCTCTTGAACTAAAAGCTACAGAACATTATATATCCAAGGGTAGTGCAAGCAACTGAGAATGCCTGGAACAAAATAACTTTCTGCTGATCCATTGTGAAATTTCAGCAAACTCAATAGCCCTCTAAATTTCTCATTTCATTCCTGGAGACTAAAGTAGGTTCTTGTATTTATTTGCTGACTAACATTCTGTCCAGAGTCTTTTAAGAAAGAATTCTTATAAATTATCAGCAAACATTCTGCCTGAGTTTTAATGCTTTAGATAGTGAGCACTGCAATTTGCTGGCTGACACGGTCTGCAATAGAAAATATTAACTTCTGGCATTTCCAGTTCAATATTCAAAAAGATTGGGCATTGTTTAATAGAAGATCTGCTATATATTTACCAAGGGGACTTAAATGAGATGCCCGGCAAATGGATCTAAATTTCTAATTTGTATTAAGGTGATAATATTACCTTTTTATGCCTATCTCACAGAGTTTTGCTGAAGAAATAGGAGGAAATTGGAGTAAATTGAAAATACAAGAAATGCAGTATTATGTCACACCAATTTCCCTTTACGTCTACCTGAAAACCAGCAAGATTCCTGATTTATCTCTTCTCTATGTTACTACTTCTGTACTTTTATAACAAGTAATTTTGAACTGGCATCCTCTTTCTCTCCCCTTAATATAAACTCCCTCTATTCTTATCCTATTCCCATCCAGACCACAAATGAATTTTTAGAAATCTCTTCACATGCATATTTTTTTTTCTATGACTGGGAAAATAAAAAAAGAGTTTAATTGGAAGAAAGAGCTGGATACCTGCCATGTACCTTGGGCTGGTTTTTGGTTCCCAACGGAGAAAGAAACTTCAGAGAAAAATCTAATGGAAGCAATTTTTAGTAAATACATGAAAGTTCTGCTCACATGCAGGACTGATTCTGTCTAAAGAGACAAAATAAGTCACAGAATCAGGTAGACAACCCTTCTCCCTACATCTGAATGGACTCAACACTGTGTTGACACTCAACAATTTTGGTGACTCTAAAGACAGACACTATGTAGCATGCACACTGACTTCTTTAAAGGCATATAGTGCCAGTAAATTTCTTTAAGAAGATTTGGGGGAAAAAAAAAAAAAGACGTAAAGCTAGAAAAAAAGAAAAGGAAAAACAGGGTTCGAGTTTCATGGCAACTGTAGGTGAGCTAGAACCATACATGAAACATGCCCGTGGGCGCTTTGACTCTCCCAGGAGCTCTTGGCAGAGGAGGATCAGATCAAACTTTCACTGAGTTCATCCAAATAAAACACTTTAGACTATTCCTTCCACAGCTATACCTCTCTGTCCCTCTCTTTCACTTTTCTCTTCTCTCTGTTTTTTGTATTTTCATTTGCAGGATTCAGAAGACTTAGCTATATTTTCTGAGTAATTTCCAGATTTACTTCAAATTCTGTTTTCTTATGTACACAGGGAATTGGGATTACATCATGTTCAAGAGTCTTTAATAATGTAATGAATGGGCTCCCAAGTCTGGGTTTACATTCCCTTTCCTGTTCACCAGGGAGAATCTTTAAACCTGATCAGGGAGAGTATATGAAACCTGCAATCTTACACCCCCTTCCCTTATGTAAAGCCATAAAACAGCTTCTAGTGCAGGTTTCTGCCATTTTCCACTCAGACAGAGGTGGTATAAAGGAGGGATTAAGAACACAGGCTTCAGAGCAAGACTGTCTCTGAAACTCAGTCCTTCTACTTACTAACTCTGAGGCTTTAGCACTTTAATCAACTTCTTTATGCTCATCCTTTCTTCGACTATGAAATGAAGTTGAGTACAATATTACCTAAGTCATGAGTTCGTAATGTGGAGTAAATACATTTATATATAAATGTGTTTAGAAGTGTCTGGCCCATAATTTATATAATATAAAATTTAATAATATTCAATAAGGAGCTACTCTGGCAAATTAGAGCATTTATCACATTTAAATCATTGTCTGATCCTTTGTATAGGTAGGTCTTGCTTTATTTATGTTAATATTTTTTGAGCTTTTCTTTTTAATTGGAGGAAAATTGCTTTTCAGTGTTGTGTTGATTTGTCTGAAGAATTTAGTATTTCCTCTAAGTCTGTGCATCCATGAAGGCTGGACCAAAAGGCACAAGATAATAAATGCTTGATGACTGTTAGTTAAATAAATGAATTATTTGGGTGAAGACTTTCATTTCTTTCGTTAAAGGAAATTAGAAAAGGGAAAATTCTGTGATTTGACAAATCCATTGAATATTCTGTGCTTGGCACTACATGTTACTGAGTTAAATAAGTCACAATCTTTTTTTTTTTTTTTTACTCTCTGAAAATGTTATGTCTATTTCTTTTAATCCTTAAAGGGGCTTCCCTGGTAGCTTAGCTAGTAAAGAATTGAGAGGGTAACAGGCAGAAAGGCCAGGGGTCTCCAAATGGAGGAAATAGGCTGCCAGTGTCAAGACGTTTTTTTTCCTCTCCCTTAAGCAGGCAATGGCACCCACTGCAGTACTCTTGCCTGGAAAATCCTATGGACGGAGGAGCCTGGAAGGCTGCAGTCCATGGGGTCGCTGAGGGTCGGACACGACTGAGCGACTTCACTTTCACTTTTCACTTTCATGGAGAAGGAAATGGCAACCCACTCCAGTGTTCTTGCCTGGAGAATCCCAGGGACGGGGGAGCCTTTTTGGGCTGCCATCTATAGGGTCGCACAGAGTCAGACACGACTGAAGTGACAGCAGCAGTAGCGAGCAGCAGGAGGAAACAAAACTCTCTGTGGAAATGCTTTATTTTTCTTAAGCTATGTTAATGAAACTATGTATTTGCTTTGGAATTTGCCTTTCTTTAAAATGGTTCTTCCTAATACTAACTTTTGGGCTAATAATAGCTCAACAAACCAGTATTTGTATCAAATGTTTTATGGCTGGGGGATGACACACCTCATGCCATCCTATCTCAAAAATGCATACTGTGGGAGAGAGGCCTGATGAAACTCTCTCTTATCTGATTAATAGCTTTCTAACTGATAAAACAGCTTGCTAAAACTAGCATGGGGGCATGCTCCATACCCCTTCTGATGTCTGTGTCAGAAGCCTTCTCTGCCCCCTTTTCACTTTAATAAAACTTTGCTACACAAAAGCTCTTGAGTGATCAAGCCTGGTCCCAGGTCCCAAAGTTAAATCTTCTTTGAAGATCACGAATCTGACACCATTCACCATACGCTATCAGAATCCACCTGCAATGTGGGAGACCTGGGTTCACCCCTGGCTTGGGAAGATCCCCTGGAGAAGGGAAAGGCTACCCACTCCAGTATTCTGGTCTGGAGAATTCCATGGACTATACAGTTCATGTGGTTACAGAGTCAGACACAATTGAGAGACTTTCACTTTCACTTCACTTTAATCCTCAAAATCTCAAATCTTGAATTCTCAGGTCATAGAACGGTTTACAAAATTCAGATCTCATTACTGTACAATACTGTTACATGGAGGGGAGTTGCAAAGAAGGAGAGTAGCAAGCTTTATAAAGAAAACAAGTACCTGCCTCCTCCTACCACTGGGCAGGTTCACAGAAAGAGCCTTGTAGGTTTAATCCAGTCATCTCTGAGCAGGGCTTATGTTTCCATTTTGCTCTTATTCTGCCTGACTCTGTAGACTGGCATTCTGAGGAGTTGTCAGCTCTGCTGTACTTAGAACCACCTGGGAGCTTTTCAAATGTACTGACTCTAATGTAATTGTTCTTGTGTGGACCTAAACATCACTACGTTAAAAAGCCTCCTGAGATCATTGTAACACAAAGCCAGAACTGGAACCCAATGGACAAAGTGAAGCTGTTGCCATTAATTATAGGCTTACTAAGGACACAGAACTTAGCACTGTGATTTCTAAAACACGGTTCTGTGGTATAACTAGAGTGACCAGCTTGTCCTGTTCGGGCCAGAACTTCCCAGGTTCAGTGCTAAAATTTCCATGTCCCTGGAACACACACTGCTCTGAAGTCCCAGGCAAATCAGACATCCTAGGTCATCCTAGGTAAAACAAAAAATAACAGAAAAGTTGTTTTATTTATAATATTCAGTATGAAAATGTACTGATATAATCAATTATGTATGTATGCACGCTAAGTTGGTTCAGTTGTGTCCGACTATCTGAGACTGTATGGATGGTAGTTAGCCAGGCTCCTCTGTCCATGGGATTCTCCAGACAATAATACTGGAGTGGGTTGCCATATCCTCCTCCAGGGGATCTTCCCAACCCAGGGATCAAATCCATGTCTCTCAAGCCTCCTGCACTGGCAGGCGTGTTCTTTACCCAGCATCACCTGGGAAGACTATAATCAATTATATTTATATTTAATATGATTTATAATATTAAATAATTATATTTAATGGCAAAATTTTAGCAACATGTAAACCACCAATGTGTTAATTTTGTGTTAAGCTGAATTGTATTTGAGGGCACATGTCAGACTTTGTAATAAACTGACTCCTGTCATTTCTGCACCTATATTTAAACATATTTAAAGGTGTCTCCAGTTTGCAAGCCTGTTACCCTGCACTTTTCTTCATTTTTAAATTCAACTCTGAGCAAGTGAACACAGTCCTCTAGTGAAAGTATGTCATGTTCAATCAAATGCTGAAAAGATTTAAGCACATCTGCTCCGTGATTGCTCTTTTAATGGCATCAGAGTCAGTTATGCAAAAATAAATAAACACAACAATCCATAGTGCCATCATATTAACAGACATTTTAGGCTTTGTGTTAACTTTTAGGTGTTTTTTAATGACTTTTAATAAAGAATACAAGCAATTGTAAAAAGTTCGATGATGTTAATGTAATTTTGAATTATTAGTGAAGACTGGCACGTTGTAGCCAACAATATGTTAAATGAAAGAAAGAAGAAATGAGGGAAGGAAAGAATAAAGGAAGGAAAGGAGGAAGGAAGGAAGAGAGGAGGAAGGGAGGGAAGAGTTTTCTACTACTCTTTTTGGGAGTTCTTTTGGACTACTATGGTGGTGGTGGTTTAGTTGCTAACTCATGTCCGACACTTGCAATCCCATGGACTTTAGCCCACCAGGCTCCTCGGTCCATGGGATTCTCCAGGCAAGAATACTGGAGTGGGTTGCCATTTCCTTCACCATTGGACTACTGTACTTATAAGAAAAAATCTTAAAATTGTATTGTAAAGTCTCAAGAAAAGTTTCATTACCACATTTCTAATCCATGTGAACTCATACTTCCTTTTTGATTTCTAGCCAAGACAAAATGGTAATAATTAGATATCAAAGCTGATTTCAAATTTTGTTCTCTGACCGAATAATTATAGTTTTGAACTTAATAAGTATATTGTTCTATAATCGTTATTTGTATCTATTCTTAGTGTTTAGTCCTATATACATGCACACATATATATTTAAGTGGTCTTGAGCTAAAGTAACACTGAAGTGACCTTGTCTACAAGGTATAGAATTAACTTTCTGCGATTACTGGTTAATATTTCTGGATCGATTCTGTGGGAAGACAAAGGGATTACTTCGTGGACTGAGAATATAATTTGGCTTCTAGATATGCAAGATAATTCATTCTGCCATGTCTACTCCTGGAAATTAAATCCCACAGTTCTCTTTGCAATATCTGCCTGATGGGGCATGTTCTAGCAGAAGTGAAAGCTAAAGATGCTGGCCACCCAAGTCAGAGGATTTGTACATATTCATGGGGCTCAAAGTAGATCTCAGTTCCTGAAAATTGCTGAGAGGTGGAATGTCTCCCAAGTGCAATTCTGAAACTTGGTAATTTAGTCAAAGAAGCATTGGTTTTGAAAGAGTAAGAGATAGGCAGTTTGCTTACAGTTTTAGGTGGTGCTGCCATGACTAAAAGAAATAGCTTTGGGGAGTCAAGGGGAAAGGAGAAAATAACATTTTCCACTGGGACAGTCCCTCAAAGGGCTTAGAATACACACACATACATTGCTTTTGCTTCCTATGTTTCGGTCTAAATCCAGTGGAAACTATCAGCTTTCTGACACATTTGAGATCTTGAAATCTGGCCACATTGTAACTCTAGCACATAGTGAGGCTTGATGAAAGTATGTTGGATAAGCCTGCCTTCTCACAAACCATTCTCTACACCCACATGGAGGAGTGGAAAGGTTAAGACGAACAGGAAATTTGGAAAAGGCATGGCAGTATAAGTTATTACAAGTCCTTTGATAATAGAGCAGGTATTAAATTCATGAGACACTGAAAATTGAATTGCTGAGACAAGAGCTATTGTGACTAGAATAGCAAATGTCAGATAGTGAATCTATTCACATGGCAAGGATCAAAAAATGATGAGCAGAGATGACAGAGATGCTCTACTTTACTGGGAACACTGAGGCTTCATTTGGTTTCTAGGAGGCAAGAAGATGGGATGCAAAATCTTCTTCTATGACGTCTCCGCTCTATGTTCCAAACTCTTTAATTCTTCTGAGTCTTACAGATAAAATCATAGCAAACTTGTTAATATCAATCTCATAATTGCTTCTTGCCCTTTTCTTCTTTCATGACTTTTGAAAAATACACAATTGGTCTTACATCACTGGGCATTTATATCTCCAAAGTAGCTCTATATGATATGGAGAGTAAAAGGAACTCAACAGTGATTCTCTGCATTCCATGTGCATAAATGTATTTATATAGGCTCTAGGGTAAGAGGAAGGAGACTTACAGAGTGAGAGTTAATTTCATATTGAGGTCAGGATTTAGGAGCTATTCAAAATTGAGCGAGTGAATAAAATTCCTATTCTATAGGAGTTTTTCCTTAGAACACCAGACTCAAAAATCTAAGGACTTCCTCCCAGTCATTAATTCATGTATTGACTGACCAATCTGTGTATATATTTACTTATTTACTTAGTGAAACATTATCAGAAATATCTTTTAGAAGCATCCATATAAGATGCTATATGTCTAGGCTGAGGCTTTCAGAATATAGTCCCTGGGCCAAATCTGGATCCTTGCCTCTTTTGGTGAATAGTTTTATTGGATCACATCCATGCCCATTTGTTTATAAATGACCTATGACTGAGTTGAGTAGTAGCCACAGAAACTGTCTGACCTGCAAAATCTAAACTATTTACTATCTGGCCTATGGTGAGCAGAAAAAGGGCCCCTGAAAGATGTCCACATTCCAATTTCCAGAACGGGTGACTTTGTTAACTTTGCATGTATGTTTAAGGATAACCAGGGTTCTTATGAGAGGATCAGAGTCAGAAGATGTAAGAATGGAAGGGGAAGTCAAGAGGAAAACAGATTCTACATTGCTAGCTTTGAAGATGAAGGAAGGGAGGGTAAGCCAAATAATTCAGGCAGTTTCTAGAAACTGGAAAATGGATTCTCCCCCAGGGCCTCCAGAGTAAAATCAGGACTTCTTACATCTTGGTTTAAAGCCAAGTGAGATGGATTTCAGATTTCTGACCTCCAGAACTTGAAGGCAATAAATTAGTGTTAAATTAAGCCACTAAGTTTTTGAGTTACAGCAACAATAGGAAACTACTATAAGACTCTTACTGAAAATGGTTATTGATTCCTGGTCTAGGATTTAGTGTATCCAGAATAATAATCTCTTGTAATCAACAAAAGTGCTTCCCAAGTGACTCAGTGGTAAAGAATCTGCCTATCAAGCAAAAAATGTGGGTTCATTCCCTGGGTTGGGAAGATCCCCTGGAGAAGGAAATGGCAAACCACTCCAGTATTCCTGCCTGGGAAATCCCATAGACAGAGAAGACTGGAAGGTTACAGTTCAGGGGGTCTCAACGAGTTGGACATGATTTAGTGACTCAACAATAAAAATCAAAATAAAAACCTTCAGCCCGGGCAAGGAATCCAAATACAGAGAAAATTCGCTTTTCAGAATGTGTGTATGTGTGTTAGTCACTCTGGTGTGTCTGACTCTGTGCAACCCCACAGACTGGAGTCCACCAGGCTCCTCCATCCATGGAACTTTCCAGGCAAGAATACTAAAGTGGTTTCCATTCCCTTCTCCAGCCAATCTTCCTGACCCAGGGATCAAACCCAGGTCTCCAGCAATACAGGCAGACTCTTTTACCATCTGAGCCACTAGGGAAGACTGTCTTGGGCAAATATTTCACCCAAGTAAATCTTTAAAGTATTTAAGACACACTAAGCAAAAAACACTTTTTGTCTTGTCAGCAAATATTGGAAGAGAGATGGAATATCTTTCAAAGAGAGCCTCATACACAAACATTTTAAGTGTTTGATCTTAGTTCAGTTCAGTTCAGTTCAGTCACTCAGTCTTGTCCAACACTTTGCGACACCATGAATTGCAGCACGCCAGGCCTCCCTGTCTATCACCATCTCCCGGAGTTCACTCAGATTCACGTCCATCAAGTCCATGATGCCATCCAGCTATCTCATCCTCGGTCGTCCCCTTCTCCTCCTGTTCCCAATCCCTCCCAGCATCAGAGTCTTTTCCAATGAGTCAACCCTTCGCATGAGGTGGCCAAAGTACTGGAGCTTCAGCTTTAGCATCATTCCTTCCAAAGAAATCCCAGGGTTGATCTCCTTCAGAATGGACTGTTTGGATCTCTTTGCAGTCCAAGGGACTCTCAAGAGTCTTCTCCAACACCACAATTCAAAGCATCAATTCTTTGGCGCTCAGCCTTCTTCACAGTCCAACTCTCACATCCATACATGACCACAGGAAAAACCAGAGCCTTGACTAGACAGACCTTAGTTGGCAAAGTAATGTCTCTGCTTTTGAATATACTATCTAGGTTGGTCATAACTTTTCTTCCAAGGAGTAAACATCTTTTAATTTCATGGCTGCAGTCACCATCTGCAGTGATTTTGGAGCCCAAAAAAATAAAGTCTGACCCTGTTTCTGCTGTTTCCCCATCTATTTCCCATGAAGTGATGGGATCAGATGCCATGATCTTCGTTGGACTGGAAGAAACACAAGCTGGAATCAAGATTGCTGGGAGAAATATTAATAGCCTCAGATATGCAGATGACACCACCCTTATGGCAGAAAGTGAAGAGGAGCTAAAAAGCCTCTTGATGAAAGTGAAAGAGGAGAGCGAAAAAAAGTTGATCTTATTTAGACACTGCAAAGATGGAATATCTACCTGTAAAATCTCTGGCTGACAATGTTTTCATAGCCTTATTATCATAGAAGGAGAAATGCCAATATTGGTGAAATTCTTAAAAATACTTGAAAGGGGAATATCTGGTTTTGAATCTAAACTCTACCACTCACTATGTCATTTAGCCTCATTATTTGATCTCTAGATACCTTGATTTTCTCATTTGCTAATGAGAGCTACTACAAATATCTACTTCTGTTCCTCCAAGTATCTTATTTTATTTATCCATAAAATCAGTATAACAATAGTATCAACCTCTTAGGGACGTTGTGAGGATGAAAAGCCATCATACAGGTAAAGCACTTACAGTAGAATCTGGTGCGTGGCAAAGAAGCCTTCAGTGGTAGCTATTATTTTTATTATTGCTTTATACTATATACCCCAGACCTCATGCAGAGAAGTTGAAAATGTTAGAAACAAAATCAAAACAAACAAAATCAATCAAACAAGAGCAACAGAAAAGAAAGCAGAAACAAACATTGGATCTTAACAAACATTAAGGAGCTAGTCTCTGAATTTAAAGTCTAATAGAAGTATTTGTGGGTAAAGATATTCAGAGCAGATGTGATTCCATTGGCACATTATCAGCTCATCCTTAATCAAAGCAAAACAGGAGAACATTTCATTAAAGACCTTTGTGCACACTTCACCTATTTGCATGCTTGCAAGTACATGTGTGTGTGTGTGTGTATATTATATATATTCACACATATATATGCATATGTATGTACATGTGTATATGTGTATATGTTGTTGCTATTTAATTGCTCAGTCGTATCTGACTCTTGCGACCCCATGGGTTGCAGCCCATCAGGTTCCTCTGTCCATGGGAATTCCCAGGCCAGAATACTGGTAGTTTAGTCACTCAGTCCTATCTGACTCTTTGTGACACTATTGGCTGTAGCCTACCAGGCTTCTCTGTCCAGGATTTTCCAGGCAAGAATACTGAGTGCTGCCTTTTCCTTCTCCAGAGGAACTTCCTGACCCAGGGGTCAAACCCAGGTCTCCTGCACTGCACTACAGGCAGATTCTTTACTGCTGAGCCACTGGGGAAGCCGTGTGTGTGTGTGTGTGTGTGTGTGAATAGATAATTAGAAAGTCCTTTAAGTTCACAGACTAGCATAGAAGAAATTGAGTTCAGTTCAGAGCTGGGGAATCTCAGGTTGGCCCTCAACTCACCTGGGATTCTGTTTCTGCTGGGGAATGGTGGTGAAGCAGAGAAAGTGTTCTCAGATGAGACTGAGTTGACCACAGCTTGCATTTCTTATGTGCTAGAGAAAGGCTTCAGACTGGGATCTGTCTCTGTTTCAGGCAGCCTTAAACTACTCCCAAACTGCAGTTAGTCTGACAGTGTCTCCATCTAGGATCGTCACAATTCCCTTCTGGGCTTTCTCTTCTTTGGACCCCCTTCCTATTCTCCTCTTCTATGGACTCCTCTTCCAGCTGTGTCTCTGCTCGGGCAACCTCCACACAGCACATGGACCACACGCCAGTTCTTGCTCTCCAGCCTCTGGCCTAATAACCTCTGCTTCCTTCCTCACCGCTGCTCTTTCTCCTCATTGATTTACTCCTTCCAAGCCACAGCTTCTCTTCCCAGTCACCCACCCAACTGGGAATGTTTTGCCTTTTCCTCCACATTTCCCAAGCTACCTGAACAAAAGTTCTACCTTACTTTCACTGTGCTATGGTTGGCCTTGTCTTCACCGAGGAGAGAATCTCCTAGATATCAAACCTATGGATGTGACCATCAGTATAGGTCATATCTTGTTACTGCCTACCAGATACTCACAACACAGCTTTCATGAATGAAATGACATTCTTGTGTTAAGAGCCCTATAAGGGTGGGCAAAGGTCTATGACAGAGATGTGACAGAAAAACAACAAAATTCTGTAAAGCAATCATCCTTCAATTAAAAAATAAATTAATTTTTTAAAAAGAAACCACCTATGAGTGTGATAATTTGGGAGGGCTTTAAAGAAGCTATGGCACTTGGACAGGGAGATGAGGATATGTCATTTACTTTTTATCTAGTAGGCTAATCTGGTCTTGACTTTAATAATTTGGAAATATGTTTTAAAAAGAAAAAAAAAATCCAGAGAAGAGGGAAGAAAGAAAAGGGAATAGTAAGTAGCAAGATAGAGAACTGGTGGTATAAATAAAAGGCCAGTTCAGAAAATGAAGAACACAGCCCTGAAAAGACTTCCTTTTTGACCTGTGATTCTTTTGTCAAGGATAGGGTCTTAGGAGTCACAAGACAGCTTGGAATTCTGCCTCTGAAACTAGATGAGCAATCTTGGATATTTTCACTTCCCAAACCTTAATTTCAGCATTACTTCAATGTAGATAAAAATCTAGCAACTTCCTCCATGAAGTATTGGGAGTATTAAATGAGATAGTGTGTGATAAATATTTAGGTACTAGCTGTTATACAATAAACAGCCAATTACCCTGAACTATTTCTATGAGCATAAGGAAACCAAGCAGATACACTGTATAGAAGCTTCTCTGAATCATCCTTGTTCAAACAAGGCTACAGAACAGTCAGCCTCCTGATGAATACTATTCCTCGGGATACTGGTTTCTTCTTAATTGGTCATGGAAGAAACTTAAAGACATTGCACAAAAAGGCTCTAAGTATGGTCCTTTGCATACAAAAATACTGCAGTTCAAGTATTCCCAGTTAAATGACTGCTGCTTCTGGAGAAGTGTATGCTTAAGCAAGTACATTTCTTTTTTTTTATTTTTACTTTATTTTACTTTACAATACTGTATTGATTTTGCCATACATTGACATGAATCCACCACGGGTGTATACAAGCTCCCATTTCTTAAAGACTTTCTCCTCCAGGAAGTATCCAAAGATAATTACAAGAAAATGTGTGATGACCTAGATGGGTGGGATAGCGGGGGTCGGGGGGTGGTAGGTCTATGAGAGAGAGGATATATGTATACATATAGCTGATTCACTTCATTGATCAGTAGAAAGTAACACAACAATGTAAAGCAATTATATTTCAATTAAAAATACAAACAAATAATGTAAAAATAAAACGCCAACAAAGGACAGGGATAGAAGACTTAGAAAGCTAAGGATTATTTTCCTAGAGACGTAAGTATCCTTGTCTCATACATTTGTTGACTCTGTATTTGTTAAAACTTGCTGTTCAACTGAATAGACATTGCTCCCTTCAATTTGTTGAGGTTGTGTCAGCCTGTAGGGGTCTGCAGCTTTCAGGGTCAAAGAAGACCCTGAGGACTCAAGCTCCTTGAGCCTGGCATGATGGCGCTTAGTAAGTACTGAGGTTCTTGATGTGTGACCTTGGGTATATTACTTTCATTTTCTCAGACTATCTTCTATCTGCCTTCCACATGCCCTTGCCAGCCTTCCCACCCTCCCGTGGTCCTTCCACCATGTTCTTTGAGCACAGTGGCTCTGAACTGAAAGATGCTGGTCACCCTTTCTTTTCATGGTGTCCCTACTCTGACCCTAATCATTGTGCAATTCAAGGAAGGAGGCTGAGGGACACGGACCCCGGATTCTTCAAACCCCTTGTTTGTGACGCACTAAGCAGAATAAACTTACATTGGCACATTTATTTTCTGAGCCTCACTTTCTCCCTGTGAAGTGGTGATAGTAATATCCAACTCCACAGCTGCGGTGGAGATAATAGGAATTACGTTACTAAACAAAGACTTAGACACAATATGCTTTGGGGTTATTTTGTTGTGGTTGTTTTTTATTTTATTTTTAGGAATCCTGAAAGTAATCTAGAGGAATATTATGGGAATGTATGAAGTGAGGGAAAAGTACTTCTAATCCAGAATTTTGTAGCAGTGCACACTAAATATTATAGAAATTAATTCAGTAGCTTATGTATGAATATAAGACTTCTCTCCTCCACAGTGGGCTTAGTGATCCTGTCCATATCTGACACTAGACTTCCTGTTTAAGGTGGCACACTCAAAAATATGCCCACTGACACTCTTGCTGCCCTGGTTACTGCTAATCACTCTAAGTGCTCATTGTTTTGTTTAAGCTGTAGATCTTTGCTTAATCTGTAGACCACAGGTCTGTGTCTGTCCGCATATTTTAGCTCATATGTCAGTGCTTGGCTTCAGTTGCATGCTTCATCCTGCAGCCTTGTAACAAGCCCTCTTCTGCCCACCCACCATCCTTCCTACGTGAACTCTGCATTCACCCTTCAGACTCAGCCCCCTCTGACCTCCGTTCTCCCCAGCATCTTCCCATGGACATGCACACATTTCTATGTCTTACATCACACTGACAGTACTCCAGGGGAATTTTTGTTTGGGTTTTGTTGCCACTGCAGCTACTACTGCATGCTGACTTTTCTTTATTTATTTTTTCCCCACAAACTACTCTGTGTCTGATAATGGGCTAACCAATGTACATATATAAATGTATTTCATTCTCAAGCATTTTTTATTAAATTTATTTTATAGATAAAAATAGGACTATGGTTTTTAAATAACTTATGCAACTTTTATAATTCAGACCATAGGCATCTAACTTTACTGGTTAAATATTGGTTAAAATATAGATGAATGAATAAGTGTCAAAGGATATTTATTCAGTCAATAATTCTGAAGGTCCTACTCTGAGTAGACCATCACTCTGAGCAGATTTTTCAGGAGCTGAATGTGAAATTATTTATACAGACAATACACATGTCATACAATATATATGACATAACACACACATATGTGTGTGTATATATATATATATATGTAAACATACATCTGCGCATGCACTTATATCTTCACTATTTTTTACAAAACACATTTTTAAAATCCAAGGTGTCTCAGCCATTTCAAAATTGGAGAAAAGAGCCTAAAAATTAAATCACTTACTGTGCATCTCTCAACAGTGTTCTGAAAACAGCATGGCTTCATATTATTCTTGTGAAGCTGGTCAGATATAGAGAGGGAAAGAATTCAGTGGCTTAATTTAACATGACTCAGAACCTAGTGACATCATCTTTGGAAAGTGCTGGAGCCTAGGAAAGTATGAGTTTTCCCTGTTCCTTACATTACATGTGGAGAGTTGGAATGTCAGGTTGTTTGCTGTTTCTACATCAATATCTAGGGCTTCCCTGGTGGCTCAGATGGTAAAGCGTCTGCCTGTAATGAGGGAGACTTGGGTTCAATCCCTGGGTCGGGAAGATCCCCTGGAGAAGGAAATGGCAACCCACTCCAGGATTCTTGCTGGAAAATCCCATGGAAGGAGGAGCCTGGCAGGCTATAGTCCATGGGGTTGCAAAGAGTTGGACACGACTGAGTGACTGAACTGAACATCAATATCTACCAATGAAATACTGTAGATGCAAAGGTTAAGTGAAGAAGGCAGATTTGATTTCTGCTCTATGACTGAGGTCAAAAGGGCATGAGAGTTATTCTCTCCCATTCTGAGAGTTGCCTTCTTGTTTTGCTTATGGTTTTCTTTGCTCTGTAATAGATTTTAAGATTAATTAGATCCTATTTGTTTATTTTTTAAATTTTAATTACCCTAGGAGGTGGAACAAAAAAAGATCTTGCTGCAATTTATGTCAGTGTCTGTTTATGTTTTCCTCTAAGAGTTTTATAGTGTATGGCATTATATCTAGGTCTTTGATCCATTGTGAGTTTGTTTCTGTGCATGGTGTTAGGGAGTGTTTTAATTTCATTCTTTTACATGAAACTATCCAGGTTTCCCAGCACCAATTATTGAAGAGACGGTCTTTTCTCCATTGTATATTCTTGCCTCCTTTGTCTCAAAATGGGAGAATATACTAGTAAACAAAGCAAACAACAAGGGATTAATCTCCAAAGTACACAAACAGCTCAATACCAAAAAACAAACAACCCAATCAGAAAATGGGCAGAAGTTCTAAACAGACATTTCTCCAGAGAAGACATACAGATGGTCAACAAACACGTGAAAAGATGCTCAACATTGCTAATTATAGAAAAATGAAAATCAAAACTGGAACGAGGTATCAACTCACATCAACCAACATGGCCATCATCAAAAAATCCACAAATAAGAAATGCTGGAGAGGATGTGGAGAAAAGGGGAAACCTCCTATACTGTTGGTGGGAATGTAAATTGATAAAGTCACTATGGAGAAGAGCATGAATGTTCCTCAAAACACTAAAAATAGAACTATCACATGACCTAGCAATCCCACTCCTGGGCAAATACCTGGAGAAAGTCACAATTCAAAAAAGATTCATGCACCCCAGTGTTCACTGTAGCACTGTTCATAATAGCCAGGATATGAAAGCAACCTAAATGTCTATCAATAGAGGAATGGACAATGAGATATTATACACACACACACACACACACACACACACACACACAATGGTATATTAGACATAAAAAGGAATAAAACAGTGTCATTTGAAGAGATGTGGATAGACCTAGAGACTGTCATAGAGAGTGACGTCAGAAGGAGAAAATCAAATATAATATAATCTTGCTTAAATGTGGAAGCTAGAAAAATAATACAGACGAATTTATTTGTAAAGCAGAAATAGAGACACAGATATAAAGAGTAAACTTATGGATGCAAAGAGGGGAAGGACAGAAGGGGATGAATTGGGAGACTGAGGCTGACACGTGCATCAGTTCAGTTCAGTTCAGTCCCTCAGTCGTGTCCGACTCTTTGCGATCCCATGAATCGCAGCACGCCAGGCCTCCCTATGTATAACAGATAACTAATAAGAACCTACTATAGAGTGCAGGGAACTGTACTCAGTGCTCTGTGGTGACCTAAATGAAAAGAAAATTTTAAAAAAGGGAGATAGATGTATACACTTAAGTGATTCATTTTGCTGTACAGCAGAAACTAATACAACATTTTAAGCAACTATATTTCAATAAAATTTAGTTTTAAAAAACGCATGAGCTAGCAAGATCTCCCCCAGCACCTTCGCACAAACACACTTGCATTTATATACTTAACATAATCCTTCGAGAAATCGAAAACACCTCCTGGTGCTCTGCATAAAGGCATGGGCACCTTCTGTAATTGTGCAATCCTCTTCAACTGTGTGTGCGGTGATCTGCCCAAACTCTGGGCTTGGCCAGGGGACTTGCTTTGATTACTAGAATGAATAAAAAATGATAGTCTGCCAGTTCTAAACCTGAGCCTCAAGTGTTTCTCTGGCTCTCTGCACCGTGAGAGCTTGTCTAGGGTGAAAGGTTTGGAGAATGAAAAGCAGGAGGTGCAGAGGCCCAAGTTTCTGGCTTGCTCTGTTCAAGTCAGCCCACATCCTGACATTCAGCTGACCCCAGACTCTGCAATAAGACCTGAGAAGATAAACAGAGCCTTCTAGCTGATCCCAAACCAAGAGATGTTAATGGTTGCAAACCTTCATAGAGGTTTTGTGGTTGTTGGTTTGACAGGAAAAGCTGACACAAGGTTCAGTTTAACTGTGAAGGTCATTGATGAAGGAGAGAGAAGACAGATTACTATTTGGGTATAGGAAAGGAATGAAAAAATACTAATAAAAGAGATGGCAAAACAGTGACTTATCTAGAGATGCAGACAGCTTTCCTTGCAGAAGTCCCAGGCTGATTTACAGGAGGCCAGTAAATAAGCCTCTGGGGCCTTGGTGGAAGGTCTAAGAAATCACTTGGAATAGGAAAGACGTAGAGGTAGAAAAGTCACCAAAGGTGGCCAAAGGAAGGATTTGGAGAATGCAATTTGTCCAAATGAGACAAAGTATAGAAACTCTAGTTTGTTTGTTTGTTGTTGTTGTTGTTGTTTTGAATTTGAATTCTTATGCTAGAAAACAAAATCAGAGTTTAGGATTGTGGCAAGTATTGGAGGAGTTAATCACATTTTGTGACTGAGATGAAAAATTTAACTAGATTTTTTATTTTTAATTTGAAAGAGACTTTGAAGCGACTCAATCCAGCTGTTGTTTTCTAAAATCTGTTAGGCTTTACTCCTTTTCTTCAAGCAAATATCCGGATAGGATCCTCATACATAATAGATAAATGAGCCCTTAGCTGAGTTCAGGATGGAGTAGGCAGCATGGACTCCTTCCGCCCAATCTCCATGGTGTTCTCTAGTAACTTATGTGGAACGTCTAAGGTTTCTCAGGCCATGTTGTGCAAACCAGCATGACTGGGACTTGAATGCCTGGCAGAGGGTTTTATTATAGAACCTAGCTCCTCTAGAGGATCTAAAAACTGTGCCTATACTTTTGAACATCATAATGCTTATTATTTTTCCTCTTCTACCCAATATAGAATATACTGAATTCTTATCTGGGTATCTTTTCTTTGGAGAAGCTTAATTTCAAGGACTATTCATATACTTAATTATTAATATTTCACATGAATTATGGTTTTGCAGAGGACATTTCCTTATGAATAATCACTCTATTTCTTAATGTCCAATCTTGGTCAAATGAAGTTTTTCTTTCCCTTCTGGCTTAGAGTTCAGTGCATTTCTATTTCCAGCATCATACCCTATTTCACTGGCCAATGAATCTCACTGAAGGTTTAGGGTCCATCTGAGAGTGATATAGGTTAGTTCTCTAATATCACTTTTAACATGGTACCAAATGCAATGGCATCTGGTTAAACTGAATACTGGATTAAGAAACCCAAGATACACTTACAATTTCTAGATTAGAATCAATACACACTAATTTTTCATTTTGCCATAAGTTCAAACTCAATAAACTCCATTTCATAAACTCTGTCCATTACTTCTCCATCTGAAAAGAAAGTTAGTCACTTAGTTGTGTCCGTCTCTTTGTGATCTCATGGACTGGAGCCCACCAGGCTCCTCCTGGCAAGAATACTAGAGTGGGTTGCCATTTCCTTCTCCAACATTGAAATCATGGTCAAACTTTTCATACTTCGTTAAAAAAGCCGTGATACCTAATCTTTTTTCATCTTCACAATTGCAGTTCTCCCTGCCTAGGATGCTGTCTCTCACTTGTCTATATATTATATTTCTCTTCTTCCTTTAAGAGTTTCCCTCATGGCTCAGCTGGTAAAGAACCTGCCCACAATGCAGGAGACCTTGGTTTAATCCCTGGGTTGGAAAGATCCCCTGGAGAAGGGAACAGCTACCCACTCCAGTATTCTGGTCTGGAGAATTCCATGGACTGTATAGTCCATAGGGTCACAAAGAGTTGGACACAACAGAGCGACTTTCACTTTCTTCTTTTAAAATATTGCCCCAGCCGTACTTTCCACAATGGAGTTAAACAGTATCTTTTCTCTAACACTTGTTTGCTATATATGTTCTTTTGCCATTGCACCGAATCACAACTGTGTACGTGCTCTGCCTTTGCCAATGACAAGAGCAAAGCCCAATATAGCATTTCAGAGTGGCGGGCATTCCATACCTATACAAACTCATTTAATCTTCACAACTCTGTGGGAGTAGGACTATTATTATCATCTTCTTCACTTTACAGGTGAAGAAACTGAGATTCCAAGAGTTTACATAGTTAGTTGGGATCTGAATCCAGGCAGGCAGTTTCCAGAGGTGACATATACTACATTGTCTCTCAACCTTATAGGCCACCTGAAAGCACAAAGAAGATCCTGATGCTTCAGTATTTGCCAATCTGAACCAAAGTTAATATGGCCCACACAATTCACTATAGCTACTAAGAGGTGCGACAATATCTTATCTGGAATATTCTTGCTTTCCATAGGTATGTTAATATACTAGCAACTATAAAGCCTTCCATGAACCTGAATGGCAACACTGAAAACAATCTGCCTGCATTCACTCAGAGAGAAGATCACAGCTATCCATGCAATTATATGCTCCTTGGCTTGGATCATATTTCTTTAAAGACCTTTTATCACCTGACAGCCCATATGCATCTGTTTAATGAAACTGATGCAATCACCTCTCACATATGGCTGGCCCACAGTTCTGCTGCTAAAGCAGATTGAAGAAAAATATTTTCTTTGATTCTAGGAGGTGAATTGACTTGACTTATCAATGTATGCCTGCTTTTCTGATTTCACTTTGGCTATTGGAAGAATTGTGTCTGGGTAGACTTCCCATTCTAATCACTCAGAAAACAGCTGTGCAGACTCTGAATATTAACAAGCAAAGGTTCCAAGGAGAGCAAGACCCTGGCTTGAGGGCAGTTTCAGTGATTTGACAGGTCAGCATAGCACTCGGGTTGTGCACACCTGTCACAAGGTATCCGCAACCAGCATGATGATTCTGGATATCAAAAGCAGTGTGCAGCAAACATAAAGGTTTGGAATGTGGAGAAAGGCACTAACTAAACTAGCAAAGCCAATTATGATTTTTTTTATTATTTTTTAATTAATTAATTTATTTTTTATTTTACTTTACAATTCTGTATTGGTTTTGCCATACATTGATATGAATCCACCACGGGTGTACATGCATTCAGGATAGTTGGTAGGGAGTTCAGCAGTCAATTAAATGCAATTTTCTGTGAGGTGGCAGGGATTTACTTAAGTGCTTTTATTTCTCCAATGAACGCATGTACACCTGTGGTGGATTCATGTCAATCTATGCCAAAACCAATACAGAATTGTAAAGTAAAAATTAAAAATAAATAAATAAATAAATTTAATAAAAAAAAAAAGGACATGATAAAATTAGTAGGAAAGGATTTCAGAAAGAAAGACTGGATGACCATGATGGAAAGCATCCTTGATAAATATGTCTTAGAGCATCTAGTAATCAGAATAGCACTTAATTTCTGATACTAAAGTCTGTTGTTTGCATACACTACTGGTTCTATTGTCAAATATCTCCTGTTGAATTTATGCTTTCCGTGTGTTAACTACAGAGTGTCCAGTAAAAGATTCCTCTCCATTCTCTTTCCATCAGTGATTTCTACATAGAGTGTAAGTCATTTTCCAAGTAGATACAGTGACTATAAAATATTGCTGCTAAGTCGCTTCAGTCGTGTCTGACTCTTTGTGACCCCATAGATGGCAACCCACCAGGCTCCTCCATCCATGGGATTTTCCAGGCAAGAGTACTGGAGCAGGTGCCATTGCCTTCTCCAATAAAATATTGGGGACTGTGAAAATCAAATAGTTCTTTCCTGGAGAACTAGTTAAAGGCCAGTGTGGAATTTCCTCCATCCTTATATTGCCAGTCATGCTCATCTTATCAACTCTGCTTCTGTTTGTATCCTATCACTATATTTTAGCTCCATTTGGCCATCACACAGGGCCCTCAAAACTTAAATCCCAAGTGCAACTCAATTATTGTTCGCCTGACAAAGTATCTTTTTTTATTAATCTCATGCTTATTATTTTATTAAACACTAACATAACTGCCTATTACCAAGTCAGAAAGCCAAGAATGGCATTATAACATGTATACTATCATGTAAGAAACGAATCGCCAGTCTATGTCCAATGCAGGATACAGGATGCTTGGGGCTGGTGCACGGGGATGACCCAGAGAGATGTTATAGGGAGTGAGGTGGGAGGGGGGTTCATGTTTGGGAACGCATGTACACCCATGGTGGATTCATGTCAATGTATGGCAAAACCAATACAGTATTGTAAAGTAAAATAAAGTGAAAATAAAAATTGAAAAAAAAAAAAAAGAAAGCCAAGTGGATGCAGAGGGCTAGGTGGAAGAACTGAGGAAAGTCATATGGCAGAAGACAGCTTGCATTTTAATTTTTTTTTAATTGCAGTATAATTGCTTTAAAATGATGTGTTAGTTTCTGCTGTAAAATATGTATCAGCTATATGTATACATATATCCCCTACATATATACACATATATCCCTCTTGAGCCTTCCTTCGACTTAAATGGCTGAATCTTGTGGTATATGATTTATGCTTCAATAAAGCTGTTATAAGTGGGAAAAAGAAAGAAGAAAGCTTGTGGAAAGCATATCAGAGAAGGGTGTGAACATAAAAGACAAACACTAAAATATGGGAATGGACATCTGCACATAATTTTTCCTATTCCAAAGCCCATATTGCATCTATTACTAAAATCAGCTTTCATCTCTGGGAGAGCCCTCAGATCACTCCATTTCTCTCTTCCCACCTCTCTATTCCAGTCACCATCATTTCTTCCACTTATTATTGCATTGGTCTCCCCACTGATCTTCCAAATCCATCCTGTCTTTCTACAGTCCCCTGGCTGATATTTGTAATCAGAATTATTTTTCTTTCAGTACAAATATTTTATCACTCTCCAACTTAAAATTCTTCATGGTTTTCCATTGCCTCCCAGAACAAACCTTTACATTTCTAGCAAGGCTTTGACAAAGCCAACCAGGACCAGGCTTCAGTACTGCATTGACTCTATGCTCTACTTCTTACCTGGGTGTAGATTTTGCATTTCAGGGGATGCTTGGCAATGTTAAGAGACAGTTTTGATTGTCAAAAGCCGTCAAGAATATACGACCTTTTTCTAGCATGTAGAGGCCACAGACACTGCTACATATTTGATATCACACAGGAAACTTTCTCACAACAAAGGATTACTTGGCCCAAACTGTCAATCATGCTGAAGCTGATTAACCCTGAAATCACCATATCATGGTCTCTTTCCTTTCATGCCCTTGATTTAATCTATTTGCTACCTTTTCATTTCCATGAAGACAATACATTTTACTACTTCTTTAATTCTTCCACATGGTATTTCTTCTTTCTGGAATAATTTACACATGTTCCCTGACCCTTAACTGTTGACTTGTCCTACTCTCTCTCATCCTTAGTTCTCAACCTACTTATTTGCTCAGGGAAGCTTTTCCTGAACCATCATACTAGATTCATTTTCTTTGCCATATGTTCCAGGGGACTCAGTATCTTTCCTCATGATGATACTTTGTCAGCTCTTTCCTTGTTCTTTGGGAGGAAAGCTATGGCAAACCTACACAGCATATTAAAAAAGAGAGACATCACTTTCCTGACAAAGGTCCTTAGAGTCAAAGTTATGGTTTTCCCATTGTCACATCCTATAGTTGTGTACGGATGTGAGAGTTGGGCAATAAAGAAGGCTGAGCACTGAAGAACTGGTGCTTTTGTGTTGTGATGCTAGAGAAGATTCTTGAGAGTCCTTTGGCTAGCAAGGAGATCAAACCAGCCAATCCTAAAGGAAATCAACCCTGAATACTCATTGGAAGGACTGATGCTGAAGCTGAAGCTTCAATACGTTGGCCACCTGATGTGAAGAGCTGATTCATTGGAAAAGACCCTGATGCTGGAAGGACTGAAAGCAAAAAGGAGAAGCGAACAGCAGAGGATGAAATGGTTAGACAGCATCACCGACTCAATGGACATAAGTCTGAGCAAACTCTGGGAGATAGTGGAGGACAGTGGAGGCTGATATGCTGGAGTGCATTAGGTCACAAAGAGTTGAACATTACTTAGCTACTGAACAACAGCAACATAGCCCACTGTATCATAAATTCTTGGAGGGTAGGGTTCATATCTAATTCATTCACTTGCACCCCAGGACCTAATGTTCTATAATGCACAGCCCTTAAAAGTCTCCTAACATACAAAGTTAAACTACTTAATGGGTAAAGAACTAAAGCATGTATGAATAAGTGAATTACAATTCCTGTCATTCAGTTCAGTTCAGTTCAGTTCAGTCACTCAGTCATGTCCGACTCTTTGCGACCTCATGAATCGCAGCACGCCAGGCCTCCCTGTCCATCACCAACTCCCGGAGTTCACTCAGACTCGCATCCATCGAGTCAGTGATGCCATCCAGCCATCTCAAGCTCAGTTGTCCCCTTCTTCTCCTGCCCCCAATCCCTCCCAGCATCAAAGTCTTTTCCAATGAGTCAACTCTTCGCATGAGGTGGCCAAAGTACTGGAGCTTCAGCTTTAGCATCATTCCTTCCAAAGAAATCCCAGGGCTGATCTCCCTCAGAATGGATTGGTTGGATCTCCTTGCAGTCCAAGGGACTCAAGAGTCTTTTCCAACACCACAGTTCAAAAGCATCAATTCTTCGGCGTTCAGCTTTCTTCAGAGTCCAACTCTCACATCCATACATGACTACTGGAAAAAGTCATTAAAAGTACAAAATTTTGGCAAAACAGATCTTAGCTCTAGTTACAGTCAGCCAATATAGAGGTGGTTGATCTGTTAACTCCTGTCACCATCAATCTTTTTAAGTGTAGGGCACCAGCTAACTAATGACATCCTTGAATATTCTGTGGCCTTATTTTCAAAGTATAACTTCAAGTATATACCCTTACTGTGAATGGAGTTTAATAGACATTAAATAGAATTTATCCTTAGCGCCATTTAGTACCTTTAAGAGTCTTTGAAGTCTGTAGGCGAATATAATATGAAATCAACAAAAGATGAAAAGTTCTTCTCTTTGAATCACAATAATTGGGTTTGATATCTTATGTGTCTCACCTAGAAAAACATCTAATATATCCAAATACAATTGGATTTCTAACTATCCATTCCTACAATCATCTCTTTAAGGCAGGGTTGAATTAGCTTTCTTTTACATGGATGCTCTCATCATCTTTTATATTTACCTATTTCCACTCTTTGGAGAAAGATACCATATTCCCAGCACAAGTGGATCAATGAGACCTTTCATATAATTTCTTTTGTTGTTTTCACCAAACACTAGTTTCCTCAAAATTCCAGTTACAGAGTAGATGACATTTAAATATCTTGATCACAAAGGCCCATCTAGTGAAATGAAAGGGAAGTGGTTATCCTGTAGCTTTCCCAGGCATAAATTCAACTCACAAAGCCACTCATTCAGGACGCAGACAATAACACAATGATGTGTTTTTGGATGTATTCCATTGTGATTGGAATAATCTGCAGCCCTCGTAAAACTGGGCAGAAGGATACTGAAGTGGGAATGATATCAGTTTCTTTCAACAGAAGGACATTTAACAGAGTTACACAGCAAATGTCATCCTTGGTCAAGTGTGAAGGAGAAATGTCTTGAACAGGAAAAGTGTGTACCTGTCAAAGGGGTATTTATACTCTACTCTTGCTGCAGAGAGAAAAAAGGCAATTTATAGAGTGATTACAAAAAACTAAAAGAAGTCTCTAATGAATTCAAGTGAACACAGTTTCAGAGTCAGTCATGTTACTGGGACATTCTGGATTAGAAGAGTAGTTGAGAGTCCCTAGCATAGACTGTGCTACGTGCTACACACTTTGCAGCCATTTCTGGGGTATACAAACAAGAACTCAGAATTTAGGCAAGGATTTTGGAAAACATTAAACAAAACAAACGAACAAGCAAACAACAACAACAAAAAAACCTAGGCAAAAGAATTGGATCAAGATAGATCAAGAACGGAGATTTCATCTGAACAGTTACGAGTTATGGTCAGCTCCCCAGGCCAGGAGGAAACAGACTGAGAACTTGATCGTTTGCCTATCATGACAGGTTATGATCGATTCCTCACTACTGAGTGATGGTAAGCAGTGCAGTCCTTTTTACAGAACAAGTGGTTATTCATACTTTATAGCTTCTTTTGACATACTCAAAAGGTAGTCAGTTAAAAACCTCTTCAAGTTTATGTAAATGCCTAAACCAGGCAAATCCTATTAGCATGGGAGCTTTGTGCTCAGAGTGGACCCAACTCTCCCCAGTTGAAAACAACAAACAAACAAACAAAAAATAAAAACAGCAACATTCATGTCTGCAGGCACTAAGCACCTGCTTTATGTTAAATTATCGAATTCTTGTAACAATCCCATAATGATCCAATGAGAAAGGTACTATTATGATGTTCATTTTACATTTAAGGAGACAGAGCCCTAAAGAGGTAAAATGACATGCCTGAGGTCAGCTGATCAGCCCAGCTGATACTCAAGCTATCTGAAATATTTGTAGTTTAACCAAGCGCATTTGTGATAAGCATGTATATCTCTCCCTTCATCCTACAGGAGCACTACACTGCCTACTCTACAGCCTCACTACCAACATAAGAAGGTCTTAACTCCCCTGCTGAGACTGGAACAAAGATAATGTTCAGGCAGAAGTTTTCCCCAGGGCTGGGTAGTTACATGCACTGCCATGCACACTACACATTTAAAATAATATAGGGAGATCTTTCCTTGGAATTGCTGTCCCCTTGAAACACAGAGAGACCCAGTATACTCACCCAAGTTAAAAGAAACGAATCAAGTAGTATGAAAACAAAAATTGATTTTAAAAAAATCAATAAGCTACAATATTCCATTAGCCAAGGTGATAATATTAATACAGATAAGTATCAAGGATTTCCTCCTAACAATCTTTATCTCACGATAAGTCCTTCAGGTTAGAAAAGTGTTTATACAACAAAGCATTAAAGATTAATATCTATAATATTTTGAAAGGAAAGGAAAATTTCCCTTTACGTATCTTATTTCCCTTAAAGTCCCAGAAGAGGGAGAAAATGACATACCCTGCAGTTCACTACTCAATCAAACCTAAATTCTCCATGACTAACCTCCCACAAATATTTCTGGATAAATCATGCAGTGTTTCCCTGTGTCACCTAAAAATACCATGACTGTCACCTCCCCCTAGAACCAACAGCTAAGAAATGGCAGGTAGAGATTATGGAGACATGCTAATACATTTTGATGAATAAGGTCCCCTGAAACAGTAGCTGAAAATGTAAAATACTTCATTCAGTCATATATCAACTACATATTTTACATAGTCTAATCCTTCATTTATTCTCCCTAAAAAAATACAATGATATAGAAAGGGAAATGAAGATGCTAAGTTGAAACTGGTGATTCTATGCTGAAAGTGATTCACTGGATTCTGAGGACTTCCTTTCTTTCCTTTATGGAAAATTTTGCAGTTCAGCCCCTCAGTCATGTCCGACTCTTTGCAACCCCATGGACTACATCATGCCAGGCTTCCCTGTCCTTCACCATCTCCTGGAGTTTGCTCACACTCATGTCTATTGAGTCTGTGACACCATCCAACCATCTCATCCACTGTTGTCCCCTTCTCCTCCTGCCTTCAATCTTTCCCAGCATCAGGGTCTTTCCCAAATAGTCAGTTCTTCACATCAGGTGGCCAGAGTATTGGAGCTTCAGCTTCAGCATCAGTTCTTCCAGTGAATATTCAGGGTTGCTATCCATTAGGATTAACTGGTTTGATTTCCTTGCAGTCCAAAAGGCTCTCAAGAGTCTTTTCCAGCACCACGGTTCAAAGGCATCAATTCTTTAGTGTTCAGTCTTTTTTATTGTCCAGCTCTCACATCCATGCATGATTACTGGAAAAACCATAGCTTTAACTATATGGACCTTGTAGGCCAAGTAATGCCTCTGCTTTTTAATACACTCTCTAGGTTTGTCATTCCTTTTCTCCTAAGGAGTAAGTATTTTTTAATTCCATGCTTGTAATTACCATCCACAGTGATTTTGGAGACCAAGAAAATAAAGTCTCTCACTGTTTCCATTGTTTCCCCATCTATTTGCCATGAAGTGTTGGGACTGCATGCCATGATGTTTGTTTTTGGAATGTTGAGTTTTAAGCAGCGTTATTATATAAATAAAGGAAGGAATTTTCATCCATTTGTTTCTTCATTCAAGAAACAATTACTTCATACTATGCTTAATAAGTAGACAGTACTTTACACACTTTAATGTGAGTGCAAATGACCCTATAAGATTGTAAATTGTAGACTGGTTTCGGGGTGAGGTTCAAGAGTCTGCATTTCTAGGAGGATCCCATGCTGTTGATTTATGGACCACCCCTTGAGTAGCAAGAGTCTAGATCAGAATTATCCAGCTGGACTTTCTGTAATGGTAGAAATATTCTATATTAATTCTGCCCAATATGATAACCAGTAGTCATGTATGACTATTGAGTATGTGAAATGTGGCTAGATTTAGAGAGGCAGTTTTAATTTGATTTAATTACATAATTTTAATTTAAATAACCACATGTGGCTAGTGGCTACATTATTGGAAAATTCAATATCATAGAGAAAAGCTTAATTTTTAAAGGAGAAGAAGCTATTTAACCAGATTATTGAGGTGTGATATATTCAGTTCTGGGCTTCCCAGGTAGCACTGTAGTAAAGAACCCACTGGCCAGTTCAGGAGACATAAGAGACAAGGGTTCCATCTCTGGGTCAGGAAGATCTTCTGGAGGAGGGCATGGCAACCCCCTTCAGTATTCTTGCCTGGAGAATCCCATGGACAGAGGAGTCTGGCGGGCTACAGTCCACAAGGTTGCAAACAGTTGGACACAACTGATGTGACTTAGCACAGCTCATGGCACTTGTTTAGTTCTTTAATGATATTATTAATAAGAGGATGCTGATGTATAAGAGAGAGAGAGATAACACCGTAAAACAATTATCCTCCAATTAAAAAAAAAAGAGGGAGAAATGAAAGGACATGAGGTATGAGCAAGTTCAGTTGAATGATCTGGGCTTCAATTCTGCTATGAGCTCAAAGGCAATGGATCACTAGCCATATATATATGTATATATATAGGCAGAGCAATAAAAGCTAGGTGAAAGGAAGAAAAAGATAGTATGTTCAACTTTACCTTGTCAAAGTATGAAATAGCCATGGAGACCCTTCCCCATGTAGGAAAACACTCTTGTCTGAGTTGCTTTATCACTGCAATTTTATACCTTTAGTTTGGAGGACTAGATGAAGACATCATACTTGGATTATGATAAAATTCCACAGAGAATAGACAAACGTCAGTTCTTATAGGGAAAGGCGGGTTGACACACATCATTCCCCTACTCTAAAGAATAAATAGTTTGGTGTGATAGTTGTAGGCAACATCTGACCTAAAGAACCACATCAAATTGTCAAGACAGCTGGTGATCTATAGTCTGTAGATAACCATTTGATCTTGTGGACACTCATTAATGAAACTCCAGCGGTGCCTGCTTTTGAAACAGAGAAGAGCAAGACAGGAAGGGGAAATGCAAGGGGTCTCTGAGGCTAGTGAATGGTTCTCAGGATCTTACTAAAGGGCTTAGTTTGCCATGAATACAGGAATATATATTTGATGTCATCACCATTGTCTTTTTTTTTTTTTTCACTTTTCACTTTCTTTTTTTTAATTTATTTATTTATTTTTAATTTTTACTTTACAATTCTGTATTGGTTTTGGCATAGATTGACATGAATCCACCACAGGTGTACATGCGTTCCCAAACATGAACCCCCCTCCCACCCCCCTCCCCACAACATCTCTCTGGGTTATCCCCGCGCGTCAGCCCCAAGCGTGTCATATCCTGCATCAGACATAGACTGGCATTTCGATTCTTACATTGTCTTTTGAAATACACATTTTTTTTTTCTTTCTGGTACATGTTTCATAAAGAATGAGACAGTCATTAAAAATTTACAGTTTTAAGTCTATTGCTTTTTCTTCCCTTAAGTTATTGCTGACTAAAAGAGGATGAATTTATCTCTCTTTTTGTTTTTGTTGTTTTCTTTTTCAGTTAATGGCAGATATTTACTTCATCATCACTATGGTAACAAAGATGCATTTTTTCCCTTCTTTTCCTGTAGTTTGGCAAATACTCAGTTTGGGGATGTGGAAAAATCTCAAAGGTCTTAACTAGTTTATCATTAAAAATAAAAGTCCAAACCATTTTCTTAAGTTTTAATAAAGATGATATAGTTATTAGAAGAATAATGTCACAACCATGAAGGAACTACAGAATATTCATGCTGTATACACTAAACTTCAATAAACCATTTTTGCTGTATCTTATCTTTTATGAAATAGGAATGGGTAATAAACTTCCTAGAAGATACACCAGCTCCATTTAATTAAAGCACAGCTCTTATCATATAGAACCCTATTTAAAGACAGTCAATAACTCAGTGTTGCTTATCAAATCAATTTCAGACAGCTAAGCATTCTACTTTCAAGCAAAGACCCTAGAACCTTCAATAAAACCTAAGAGGACTCAATCATATTCAAAAGATGTCTCTGCCTTACTTATGTTTCTGATTTTACTGATTGTAGTTGTATTATTTTCCTCATCTCATTCTTTCTCCCTTCTTTATATTTCCTTTCTCTCTCTCTAGTTCCTTAATTCTAATGCAAATACAATGCATATGGATCTCACAGATATCTTTCACCTACAACACACTTTAGCACATCCTCATATATTTTGCTGTATTTTCTCTAATACAACTTTCTCAACTTAATTGGTCTCTGTTATTATCCACTCAACTTCCCATCTTCTGACATACATCTAATGAGAGAAAGATGAAAACTTCAATTATTCACAAAAGTCCTTGATAGTTTCCCATGGGATTCCAAAGGCCTCATAAAGTATTGTATTTTTGTATTTCTGAATTTTTGTTTGTTTTTGTGGTTGCAATTGTGGTTGATGCTGCTGTGATTTTGGTGAGCATCTAACAAATCTGTTCAAATAAACTCTTGTTCTGACCCTCTTGTTTGATTTATCACTAAATAAATATATTTAGTGATTCATAATGAACACGTAGTAAGTACATCCTATGTGTCATTTCCCATACTAGGTGATGAAAGAATTACAATAGGAAATACAAAATCCTATCTTCAAAATGCTTAAGTCTAAAAGGAAGCAACAATATACAATGGAGAAAAGATAGTCTTTTTCAGTAAATGGTTCTAGGAAAATTGGACAGCTACATGCAAAAGAATACCTCCTAACACCTTACACAAGAATAAACTCAAAATAGATTAAAGAACTTAAATGTAAGACCAGAAACTATAAAGCTCTTAGAGGAAAACATAAGCAGAACACTCCTTGACATAAATCACAGCAAGATCCTCTATGACTCACCTCCTAGACTAAAGGAAATAACAAAAATAAATGAATAGGACCTAATTAAAATTAAACGATTTTGCACAGCAAAGGAAACTATAAACAAGGAGAAAAGATAACCCTCCAAATGGAACTAAATAATAGTAAATGAAACAACCGACAAAGGATTAAGCTCCAAAATACCCAAGCAGTTCACACATCTCAATACCAGCAAAAAAAAAAAAAAAAAAATCAAAAAGTGGGAAGAAGACCTAAACAGATATTTCTCCCAGATGCCCAATAGACGCTCAACATCACTTATTATTGAAAGTGAATGTGAAGTCGCTCTGTCGTGTCTGACTCTTTGTGACCCCATGGATTGTAGCCTATCAGGCTCCTCAGCCCATGGAATTTTCCAGGCAAGAGTACTGGAGGGGGTTGCCATTTCCTTCTCCAGCGGATAAATGCAAATCAAAACTACAATAAACTATCACTTAACACCAGTCAGAAAGGCCATCAACAAAAAATCTACAAACAGTAAATTCTAGAGAGGTGTGCAGAAGAGGGAACTCTCTTGCATTGTTGATAGGAATATAAATTACTAGAGCTACTATGGAGAACACTATGGAGATTTCTTAAAACACTAGGAATAAAACTACCATGTAACACAACAATCCCATTACTGGGCATACGCCCTGAGGAAACCGTAATTGAAAAAGACACATGCAACCTAATGTTCATGCAACACAATCTACAATGACTAGGACATGGAAGCAACCTAGACGTCCATCGACAGATGAATGGATAAATATGTTGTGGTACATATATACAATGGGATATTACTCAGGCATAAAAAGGAATTCATGTGAGTCCGTTCTAATGAGGTGGATGAACCTTGAGCCTATTATGCAGAGTGAAGTAAGTTAGAAAGAGAAAAACAAATATTGTATATTAACACATATATATGGGATCTAGAAAGATGGTAGGGTTGAACCTATTTGTAGGGCAGCAATGGAGGTACAAATATAGAAAATGAACCTGTGGACACAGAGGGGGAAGAAGAAGGTGGGGTGAACAGAGAGAAAAGCATTGAAAAATATACATTCAGTTCAATTCAGTCACTCAGTCACGTCCAACTCTTTGCGACCCCATGAACCGCAGCACACCAGGCCTCTCTGTCTATCACCAACCCCCAGAGTCCACCCAAATCCATGTCCATTGAGTCAGTTATGCCATCCAACTATCTCATCCTCTGTCGTCCCCTTCTCTTTCCACCTTCAATCTTTCCCAACATCAGGGTTTTTTCCAACGAGTCAGTCTGTTGCATCAGGTGGCCAAAATATTGGAGTTTCAGTTTCAACATCAAGCCTTTCAATGAACATCCAGGACTGATCTCCTTTAGGATGGATTGGTTGGATCTCATGCAGTCCAAGGAACTCTCAAGAGTCTTCTCCAACACCACAGTTCAAAAGTATCAATTCTTCAGCACTCAGCTTTCTTTATAGTCCAAATCTCACATTCATATATGACCACTGGAAAAATCATAGCCTTGACTAGTTGGATCTTTGTTGACAAAGTAATGTCTCTGCTTTTTAATATGCTGTCTAGTTTGGTCATAAGTTTCCTTCTAAGGAGTAAGCATCTTTTAATTCTGTGGCTGCAATCACCTTCTGAAGTGATTTTGGAGCCCAGAAAAATGAAGTGAGCCACTGTTTCCACTGTTTCCCCATCTATCTGCCATGAAGTGATGGGACCAGATGCCATGATCTTAGTTTTCTGAATGTTGAGCTTTAAGCCAACTTTTTCACTCTCCTCTTTGACTTTCATCAAGAGGCTCTTTACTTCTTCACTTTCTGCCATAAGGGTGGTGTCATTTGCATATCTGAGGTGATTGATATTTCTCCCAGAAATCTTGATTCCAGCTTTTGCTTCTTCCAGCCCAGTGTTTCTCATGAGGTACTCTGCATATAAGTTAAATAAGCAGGGTGACAAGATACAACCTTGACATACTCCTTTTTATATTTGGAACCAGTCTGTTTTTCCATGTCCAGTTCTAACTGTTGCTTCCTGACCTGCATACAGTTTCTCAAGAGGCAAGTCAAGTGGTCTTGTATGCCCATCTCTTTCAGAATTTTCCATAGTTTATTGTGATCCACACAGTCAAAGGCTTTGGCATAGTCAATAAAGCAGAAATAGATGTTTCTTGGGGACTCTCTTGCTTTTTCAATGATCCAGCAGATGTTGGCAGTTTGATCTCTGGTTCCTCTGCTTTTTCTAAAAGCAGCCTGAACATCTGGAAGTTCACAGTTCACAGTTCACAGTATTGCTGAAGCCTGGCTTGGAGAATTTTAAGCATCACTTTACTAGCGTGTGAGATGAGTTCAATTGTATGGTAGTTTGAGCATTCTTTGGCATTGCCTTTCTTTGGAATGAAAACTGACCTTTTCCAGTCCTGTGGCACTGAGTTTTCCAAATTTGCTGGCATATTGAGTGCAGCACTTTCACAGCATCATCTTTCAGGATTAGCTCAACTGGAATTCCATCACCTCCACTAGCTTTGTTCTCAGTGATGCTTCCTAAGGCCCACTTGACTTCACATTCCAGGATGTCTGGCTCTAGGTGAGTGATCACACCATCGTGATTATCTGGGTCATGAAGATCTTTTTTGTACAGTTCTTCTGTGTATTCTTGCCACCTCTTCTTAATATCTTCTGCTTCTGTTAGGTCCAAACCATTTCTGTCCTTCATTGTGCCCATATGTGCATGAAATGTTCCCTTGGTATCTCTAATTTTCTTGAAGAGATCTCTAGTCTTTCCCATTCTGTTGTTTTCCTCTGTTCTTATCTTACCATATGCAAAACAGATAGTCTGCTGGAATTTGCTGTATGATGCAGGGAGCTCAAACCTGATGCTCTGTGACTTCCTAGTGAGGTGTGATGAGGTGACAGGTGGGAGGGAAGTTCGAGTGGGAGAGGATGTATGTACGCCTATGGCTGATTCATGATGATGTTTGGCAGAAACCAACACAGTACCGTAAAGCAAAACTGAACTTAAAAAAGCTTACCTAATAGACAAGACCAAAAAGTAAATAATTAAAAATCAATATGAGAGAACAAAGATATGTGACAACTAAATACAATGTGTTCATGATTCTAAATTATATCCCACTTTGGAGTTATAAAAAATATATAAATGATATTTTTGGAACAAGTGGACATGAATATCACTGTGATTAGACAAAATGAATGTGTCAATATTAAATATCCTGAACATAATAACTGTACTGTAGTTGAAAATCTAAGGGTAAGAAAGCATGATGAATGTAACCTGCACTCAAATGATTAAAAAATACACTTAATATAATTGTTATAAACATACATACACACATACACACATATAAACAGAGACTATAGAACAAATGTTGCAAAACAGTAAAACTGGTGAATGTGGTTAAAAGGTACATGAAATTTCTCTAAATTATCCTTGCAACTTTCCTATAAATTTGAAATTGTCTCAAAATAACAAGCAAGCCAACATAATCTACCACAAAAGAGATTCAGTTCAGGGCTCTCTAAATGTGTTAAGGAAGAACCTCACTCTGCCTGGTCAGGTGGGGAAAGAAATGTGTGACCCATGATTTTAAAAGCTGACAAATAGAAAGCTAACTGGGGCTGCAGGTGGGGTCGAAAAAACTGCAGGGGGGCTATTGTTCAATTGATGAATACAAAAGCCAGTTCTCCATTTTTATTGCCCCATCACAAGAAAATAAGAACAATGGTTAGAATTAAAAAATAGTTATTATTGTTCCCATTAGCCTTGAGAGCAGTGGTACTCTGTAATTAAACCTGTCTATCCACCCATCTGGGGCCTCCCAGGTGGCTCAGTGGTAAAGAAACCACCTACCAATGCAGGAGACTCAGGAGACACGGGTTTGACGCCTAGATTGGGAAGCTCCTTTGGAACAGGAAATGGCAACCCATTCCCGTATTCATGCCTGGAAAACTCCACTAACAGAGGAGCTTGGCAGGCTGCAGTCCATGGGGTCTCAAAGAGTTAGACATCCTGGCATAGTATCTATGTATTATATATGTTCATACAATTCATAGAGCAATATTTAGCATTTTAGAACTGTCTCAATTTTAAAATGCAAAAGTGACAAAAATATAAGAATTCAAAGTACAAACTATAAAAATACAAGGATGAAACAGTTGCCAGTTGTCAAAAATACTCATGATGCAAAGGCGAGACCGATGTTTGCCTTTAGCTTCTCAAGTAGATAATAACAACGTAAGTTATGTTGAGGAGTTCTGGTTCTTTCCTTGGAACTCTAAGCATTTTTTGCATAATACTATATTTAGTATAATACATATCCTCACAAAAACTCTCTGACATAGGAGACATTTTTATATTAAGCTATATCTGAACAAAATCTGAAATTTGAAGAAATGCAGTACCATGCCGCCAGGTCAAGCATCTAGAATGTGACTGAGGTGGGATTCTGATCCTGACAACCTGTTGGCAAAAGCTCTGAATTTGACCATGTCTATGTAAAGAGAGGAGTTCAGTCTAAATAAATATTTTCAATTTGCCAAACTTTTGATAGAAGTTGAATATTTAATTACAAAACACCTGCACAGTAACATTATTCCTATTTTATATTCCTATTTTGATTTACACCCTTGTCTATCTGACTTCAAAGCTCCTCGTAATTTTTGCCCGGCCTATTTTCCAATCATGCTTCAGAAATCCCTGCTTTTCAGCAGGCATCCTTCATTCATGATTCCAATTCCCCCCAGGGGGTTCCAAATTGACTCTGCTATGTGAGCGCAGAGCTGTGGTGTCGCTTAATTGGTCAGCTACTGCTGTGTGAAGGGCTCAGCAGGTTACAGGTGGGTAACACACATTTATGTAGATATATATAATTTTTCTTGGTTTCTGACTTAAAAAAAGAATTGTGAGCTCTTCGACAGAAGCTTATTCAGAAGCCATAAATATAATTCTGCCCATCACTCACCACCCCTTGAAACGCAGTGATAGCTCAAAGATAGACTTGACAAATGGTGCCATGCTGGTCTCTTTTCTTTTAATGATGTCTTGATTGAATTTTCTCAGTGAGCAAATTAAAAGAGGATTTGCTAAGTGCCAATGCCTCTGACTCCTTGTGGGATTAAAAAAAAAAAAAATACCCAGCTGAACTCTCCCTGCCTCTGTGAGGATCAATGCTTAGGAGATTGTGCAGTGGTAACGGGCCTCACAAGGTTTTTGCTAAGTGGCAGGACAGGATCAAGTCCAGCCAGTTCCTCCACAGATATATGGGCTCCTGCAGTGTCTGTTCATGGGAGAAAAGTAGTTTTGTTTCCTTGTTTTAAGTGAAGCTAGCAGCAGTGACTCAGAGGCTCCCCAGCTATAACTCCTTCCTTAGTTACACTAAGGAAGATGATGATACTCTCTCACCATCATTTGCAATCATGCTCCTTCTTTCTGTGCCCATGGACCCAGTTCCATGATGAACCAGGTACACTGGCTCTGAGTTATGAAGTTTAATTGCCACTGGAGCATGCTCTTTGTCTTTCGTGATAATATAGACGGCTTTCTCAAGTTTCTCCATTTTTCAAGTTCATAAGCAGCAAGGGATAGAAGTTCTGTGCTCAAACTTCTGAACTTCATTTCACTCTGGAAATTATTCCTTTCCTTGTATTGAGAGAGGATAAAACAAATTGATCAGCAGCCAGTAAAATAATACTTACCATTCATTCTGACATGAATTAGTTGGTATGCATGGGTAAATCTATGCTGCATCCACAGAAAATTTACTTGGCTGGGTCCCCTATGATCTATGTGGGGTAAATGTCTGCTGAGGATCCGGGTCTCTGATCCAGTTAGGTCCAGCATTTGTTTTCTTGATCAGTACTCATGGCTTACTGGCTGCTAGATATTTTGAATATACCACCCTTTTCTCTCCCATACCTGCTATGTGGTTATGTAATTAATGCTCACTGATGATTCTTCTAAAGCCATCTTTACCTTTTGACTCTTAGAGCCTCAAATAATATAAAATTAGTTGGTCTTTAAAATCCCAAGTTGATGACAGAGACACAAAAATATGAAATATATACACTGCCCATTAGGTATGTAAAAGTTTGCCAGAAATAGTATCTTCTTTTGACAAGGGAAATTGAGATTGTTATTCTGAATATCTATTCTGTATTTGGCCCTGTTTTAGGCACTTTACAAACATGAATCCTTACACCTGCTCCAAGAAGCAGGTGCAAATGTTATTCTCATTTTTCAGAGAAAGAAACTGAGGTTCAGAGTGCTTCAGGAAAATGCCCCCAGCCCCACTGCTAATAAAAGAGAATGGTAGGATTCAAATGCAGACACATTTCACAGCCTTCATGAATCTCTAGGCCACACTGCAAATGTTTGAAAACAAGGCAGAAGTATGACACTAGGCTTTTACCCAGAAGGGACTTACACACAACATGCTGGTTGGAAGGGGATCAGAGAACCTCAAACTTGAATGTATTTTCAAGGTCAATTATTCTAGCTTCTAATTGCTCAAAATCACACAACCTTACCATCTCTTTGGAGAAGGGAAGGGCAACCCACTTAAGTATTCTTGCCTGAAGAATACCATGGATGGAGGAGCCTGGCAGGCTACGTCCATGGGGTTGCAGAGAGTCGGCCATGACTGAGATACTACCACTGACTGACTACTCTCTTTTACGAAGCAGCTACTGAATCTTAGCACTGTTGGGAGTGACACATATCAAGTAGCGTGCTCCTTGGTTTATAACATTTTCTCCGTAACTATTCACAACCGCCTCTGTGACAGTGATTTTGATTTTCCACACTTTATAGATGAGAAAGCAGGCACAGAAATGCCATGTACTTTTTGTGCAAAGTCACAAAAACTTGTACCATCCAGACTCTATGATATTAGTCACCAGATGAGTGGTTCTGAAATCATAGTTCATGGAATACTGGAGAGGGTGGTCCCTAGAACATCTGAGGATTCCACAAGGTTAGAAGAATATTTATACTGAACTAAGACATGGTTTTCCTTTTTCACTGAGCTGATATTTTCACTGGTGATACAGAAACAATAGAGGGTAAAACTGGTAGTAACTTAGCAGGAATCCAGTGGTGGCACTAGACTAAACTAGTAGTCACTGTATTTCAAACTCACATACTGGTAGCAACGCAATGTCCATTTAAGACTGTTCATGATGAAGCAGTAGATGTTATTGATTTTATTTAATCTTGACTTTTGAGTAACACATCTTTTATTCTGTGTGATAAAATATGAAATACATAGAAAGTGCTTATACTTAAAGAAGTATAATGGTCATCTCAAAGTAAAACACTTGCAAGATCCGTTGTGAGTAGAATAAGATGCTTTTTCATAGAGTTTGATTTTCATCTGATTAAAAAAATAAAAAAGACGATGGTTTTTCATACTTGGATACTTGGTGGGCATTTGTCCCAAAACTGATAAAGTTAGCCCAGCACATCAAAGAGAAGAGCTGTCACCTCTTAAGAAATTCCACTCCATTTTAAAACTAATCAAATTATATCTTTGACTTCTACCCATAGGTCCTGAAATCACACAAAGGAAAGTGAATCCCTTTTCATTAAAGACAATCCTAAAAACTATATGACTGTTACAATATTTATTTAAAATAAACTATGAATCCATCAACTAATATTCTCATCTAACATTTATTTTTTATCTTGTTCATAAGGATATTGAAAGATTTTATCAATTGTCTTTCAAAATGCAGTCAAAGAAGGAAACATTTTTCTCCTGATTGGCCAGTGAAGAAACCTAGAGAAGAAAACTTTGAAGTAAAGATGACCCCATATCTTCTCAGAGAAGCCATTCTGGTTTCTAGGAATTAAAACTTCCTGCATTGACTGCTCACAAACTGTCTGTGCCTGAAGCCTGAGTGAAATCTGACACACTTATTAGAAAATGGTGGCAACCAAAATAAAAATAACTACAGCTGTCTAAGTATTTATGAATCCAAGTTACATTTTGTGCATATGAATTTATACAACTCAGTTGTATTGCAACATCATATTCCATTGGATTGTTGGGGGAAATATTAGCCTACACAATATTGTAAGCATGCCCTGCTCGGCCTTCATTTTGGGCATATGCAATTTTTGTTCTGGCTTTAAGTTTGCTTAATTATCAAAAACAAAAAAAACTTGACTTAGATCATCTTAGATTTCCTTATTGGTCCTTTTATTTGACCCCCCTGATACATACAATCTATCCATAATAAATTAGGAAATGGAAAAAAGTTTCAGATGAATTATTGCCTGTTTGATATTTTAAGTATCCATTAAATCATCTGTTTATGACAAAAAATAATTTAAGAAATATCTAACCCTTCTTAATGAAAAGATTGCAAAATTGAAACATCTCCATCTTTCTGTCGATTGCTTTATTTCTTCTCCATTTTTGAAAAAGGGAGCATCAGTTAAAAATTTCAAGTTTGAATCATTTTTCCCCCTTTCAGAGACCTTGACAGCATCATTCATATTGTTTTTTTTTTCTTGTTGACAACTAATATTTCTATTGCAAATATCAAACAGAAAAACACCGTGTTACACAAGTCAGTGGAGACAGAAAGACAGAAAGTAATGACTCTACATTTTAGTTCATTTAACGATGAATCCCAAGTCAAGAATCTGACACTCAGAACTTGGGGAGCAGCAATGAGACAGGGTAAAAGCATCAGATAAACACAAGAACTTGAGGATGATATGGCAGGAAGTCTGTGCACAAGCTGGAGAATAAAGCTCAAAATGATCTCACTGGCCCTCAGCATTTATAAAAGCTATGATTGTCCCCCTGCTGCAGATAACAGATATCTGGAATTGAGCATATTGCTGTTGCTTTTGTCTCCCTTTTTCCTCTGAACCATTGGAAAGTAATTGCTTTTAAAGAAGTTCAATGTGTAGTAGAGTGTTACTCAATTTTCCTGGAAAACTATCGATTCACCACCCATGCACTTTGGCATAATTAGTGCATCTCAGAATTACGAAATCTTACCCATGTACAGGTAAGGTTCTTCTTCCATAAAATTCACGAATGCAGCATCAAGCATTACTCCAAAGACAACACTCTCTCTTCAGCAATTTTATTAACAAGCAGTGAGGTGTGATCCAATTTCACTGGCCAGTTGGCAGCCTAGACGCTCCCAGGGCAGAGAGTAGGCAATAATCTCCCAGAAGCATAGACCCTGAATGTACTGTTGTAGTGAGGATGCTGAAGAAATGGGGATTTCTTTCTGCTAGAGATATGTTAATTTGTAATTAACATAAGATGAAGGAGAGCCTTTCAGAATTTCCGGCTTGGAGGCCCACCATTTAGACCTGGGCATTGCTCCTACCCACAGTTGAAAATCCTGGCAATGTATATTATATAATCTCTACTTCTGCCAACAGTTCCTCCAAAATAAGGTGTGTGTGTGTGTGGTGGTTTTTTTTTTTTTTTTGGCCCCATCTGCAGCTTTCCAAATCTACATCCCTTAGGAAGCAATAATTACCTTTCCTAGAAACTAATTTTCCACCAAATAATTACAAATTAATCTTTAGAGGTCAAAGTGTTCAACCCTTTACTCCAACTTGAAATTCTCTCATCTTTCCTTCATTCTCTTTAACTTTTTTCTATCACATCTCCTTCACAATTCATTAGCCATTCTTTCCTGAATGCTCTCTAATCCTTAGCTCCTCTCCCTTCCTTTTTCCCTCCATCTCAAGTTCCCTAGCATAACCAACAGCACCAAAAACCTGACTAGCCAAAAAAATATGTCTTGTTTGTCAAGACATGCACCAAGAAATGACCAGAATTTAAGTTCAGAGAGGACTGACCTACAACATACCTGTGATCTGGAAACCTTTCTTGACTATACTGTAATATCTCTCAGAAGCAGTCTAGATATACAGCTTCAAGGATAACCTCAAGAACTGATTATTTCCTTTTCTCTCAATCATCAGAGTTGTACCAGTAGGCTAGGAATCAGCATAGTCAGATGTGACCATATGTTTGTACCTAATAAGAAAGCTCCTGAAATAAAGTCCACACTGTATTGTCAGGTTTTAGGTCCCTATATCTACAGAGCTATGTCAGCCCAGAGAAAAACCTAGTTCCTATTTATATAAAAGTAGCTAAACAGGATAGGGTTTTCCTTGTATGAAACATAACAACAAATACAACTTTAGATTCATATACACAACAGCTTACTGCACTTAACCATCTAGTAAACATTTCCAATTCAACACAACTCTTGACACCTCTCCAAATTTTGTTTCTCTTCCAGTCTTGCCTATTTGAGAAACCTGTACTGTTATCTACTCACTTGCTCTAGCAAAGAACCTAGGGGACATCTTCAATACTTTCTAATTACACTCAGTGCAACAAAGGTTTGGTAACGCTAACTTTAAAGTATATTTCCAGATTTTTCATTTTTCTTCATATCTATTCCTACCTAATTTTAGACACTGTCATATACTGATCATTTATTACTGCTTATGTAAAATCAGAAGTCACACAGATGGTAGAATATATCTTTTGGGTTGGCTAAAAAGTTTGTTTGAGTTATTCTGTAGGAAAGTACAGAAAAACCCAAACAAACTTTTTTGGCCAACCCAATGCCTAAGTGCATACATGCTCAGTCATGTCTAACTCTTTTGATCCCATGGACTGTAGCCTGCCAGGCTTCACTGTCCATGAGATTTGCCAGGCAAGAATACTGGAGTGGGTTGCCATTTCCTTCTCCAGGGGCTGAACCTGTATCTCCTGTGTCTTCTGCATTGCAGGCTGATTCTACACCACTTAAACAACCCAGCTTAAAAAAGCTTAGGAAGTTTCCCATTACATTTGGGACAAATGCCAAAACACTGTTTGGTCTACTGGGCATTTACATCAACCTGACCTGGCCTATATCTAGAAATTCATCTTGTAGTAATTCATTCTCTCGTCCCTCACTATGATTTCTACAGCATAGTGGATTTCCTATCCAGAGCACATGCCTTCATCGAATCAAGGTTGACTTTTAATTATCTTGAAATAGGATATCAGGAAATCTGAAAAAACTTTACTTTCCAAATTAATTGATTAATTTCACTGTTCTTGAGATTCCTACAATAGGAATAGAACAATTTTCTTTGTATTTATGAACCTGGAGCTTTCTTTTAGAAATGCAGACAATGCTGGTTTCTTACAATAAAATCAGATAATTTGTAGGTGATAAATCAAATTGGTTTTACTTATGCAAGTTGGCATCAGAGGCATCCCAGGGGATAGAAAGAGGAGTGGCTAAATTATGAAGTTGGACAACAGTCATTACCTACTCTATACATTTGTTGATCATGGACCCTAATCTTCTCTGCCTTTGTACTGGGCATGGTCCTAGTCTAGCAATTCTCTATGATTCTAGCTATCCTCAGATTTCATATTGCTTTTTATGAAACTAGTGGGAAAAAAATTGTCAAGGCTTTAGGCATACTCACTGTCTTTGTTTTTCAAACTTTCTTATTTTGCATTGGGGTATAGCTGATTAAGGAGTTCAGCATACATATACATGTATCCATTCTCCTCCAGATTCCTCTCCTATTTAGGCACCACAAAACATTGAACAGAGTCCCATGTGCTATACAGTAGATCCTTGTCGGTTATCCATTTTAAATATAGCAGAATGTACATGTGTACATGTCCATCTTGCTTTTTAATGACAGGTGAATATAAGAGGTAAAACCAATATGAATGTGGTAGTCTGGGAAATCCCATGGACAGAGAAGCCTGGCAGGCCATAGTCCATGGGGTTGCAAAGAGTTATACACAACTGCTGCGATTCATGGGGTCTCATCTCAAAGAGTCGGACACGATTGAGCAACTGAACTGAACTGAACTGAACTGAGGGGTTAAAACAACAACAACAAGGGTTCATAAAGGTCAGGAAATAGTGGAGTCTGACAAACAGAATGGGACTGGTGATGCCATTCTGTGGATAGACGTGAAACAGGACAAGGGGTTGGCCGGGAGTGGTATGAGAAGTTCAGGGTTGGACCCTGAGTTACAGAGGTGTGAAGGATATACAGATGAAACTGTACAACATACAGTGAGTGTCTAGGCTTAACTCTGCAAAAATATCTGTATGAGAGACAGAGGTTTGTGACTTAACAGAATATTAAGAATACCTGAAGAACTAGAAGTTGAGAAAAATCCATAAATGGAATATATAGTGTGAGAAGAAAAAAAGAGAAAGGTATGAAATGAAGTTAAAAATGGAACCATGGGGAATATCATCACTTGTGAGGCAACTTAAGACAAAGGAAACGAAAAGAGACAGTGAAGGGCACAGCCGTAGGATGAGAAGAGAGGTGCTTCAGAAGCCAAAGGAAGAGAGTTTCCTAAGGCAGAGAGTAGTCAAGGATTCCATAGACTGTGAAGGGATAGAATGAGATAAGATTCAAAAGCTCCTTGGCATCCTGAAGCAATCTTTGTCAAACCTCTGTCAGAGGAGCTGTAGGGACTCTAGCCAGACGTCAAAAGGTTAAGGATTGACAGGGATGTGTATAATTATTTCATAGAACTTATGGCTTGGGGCTTCCCTGATGGCTCAGATGGTAAAGAATGTGCAGTGTGGGATAAGCGGGTTCAATCCCTGGGTCAGGAAGATCCCCTGGAGAAGGGAATGGCAACCCACTCCAGTTTTCTTTCCTGAAGAATTCCATGGACAGAGGAGGCTGGTGGGCTACAGTCTATGGCGTCTCATAGAATAGGCCATGACTGAGTAACTGTCACACACACAGTGATGAGAGAAAGATCAGAGTTTAGGTGATATGTAGAAATGGGCCAAAGAAGATTCTCTTTCTCTCTCTCCCTCTCTAGCTCTGTCTCTATATTTTTGTACACTATAAGAGAGTAAGATTCCTAAAAAGGAGCAAGGAATGATAAGCAGAGCTGAGGCAGAGGAAGGCATTCTAAATGAACAGAGGAAGGCTGTTCCACTGTGGTCAGTGATTTTAAAATTGTACTTCAACACATTAATTGTTAAATATAAACCAATATCAAACTCACAGTTCTTTATCTCCAAGAACCCCTTATTAAGACTTCCCACACTTCCCCTAAGCACAATCCAGGCTTGAGTAGGTATTCTTTTGAACTCCCCAAATTATCCCGAATAAAGATTGTCTTTTTTCCCCTATGAAACTCTGACAAACGTTTTTAGAACATTATTCCTAGCATCATACCTGAGTAGACAGTATGTTGGTTCAAATAGCTGATAAATTAATCATCAAGCACATTACAGAATAAGAGCTTCAGAATTGATTGCTTTTATGAGAAACTAATTATGAATTTAATATTTCATGATCAAAAGGAATTATAAGCAAGTGCCATTTATAAATTTAAAATTGAAATTAATACCTCAAACAGACTGCACTTTCTGGGTCTATAGGAGATTTTGTTCCGTTTCATTTTGCTCTATACAATATAAGGAATTTTCCCTCTTGGAGACAGGAAAATGGGTTGCCAAACCTTCCAAAGCCCTCCTTAGGCCCATGACTTTATAATCTACTGACATACCCTTATTCAGTCTGTCCCATTAATATACCCACTCACAAACTACGCTTGTATGAAAGTTCTATCAACTTTTCATATTGTCTTCTTAGAGGACAGTTTTGCAGCATTGTCTGGTTCCCCCCGTCAAGATTCATCACTGGCCATTTTGGTAGCAAAGGACTGTAGAAATTCCATAGTAGCAGCCATGTACAATATACTTTGGGCAGATTTCATACTCCTTTGGCTTTCTGGGGTTTTGCAATTTTCTTCAGCAACCCACCCCAAATAATATGATGAGATTCTCAGTATTCTTCTTTTCCTGCATCACCTAGGTATATATTAAGTTCTTAAATGACAGTACCAACATGACATGAAAAATAAGCCTGGTGGCTCCTGCCCGCTCAGCTGGCAGGAGCCACATCAATAAAACCACTCAAGACATTCAGAAATATGTGGAGTCTTCCATGGGAGACTGCAGATCGATGAACACACAGAACATGTCCCTGTCACCCTGCTGTGGTGCCTTTTCTTCTCAGTCTGATGACACATCAATAAAGCTGTCTGAGTCCCTGGCTACTGTTACAGACTGTGAATGTCTCCTGGCATTAGTCTTGCTGAACAGGAATCCTGTTTGCCTCCCTGCCACACTGTGTAGCCCTCACTTCCATAAAGATTTCTAGCTCCTAAACAGGATACACTTACATCGGGACCAAACCTTCAACAAAGGGATCAACATTTTAAAAAATAAAAAATAAATAAATATATAAATATATATATATATATATATAGCATTACTATGGATACTATGTAATTTGCATCATTTGCAAAACCATGTATTGCTAAAGTGATGGAGGAATTTTTAAAATGAATTTTTTCCTTTGGTCTTAATTCAAAACCACAGTTTAAAAACTTAAGCCCTGTAAATTAAGTGTCTAGCAGATAGGCTCTGATTCACTCTAATTTTCCTAATAGAACATCCCCCAATGGGCAGATGAAATGAGGACTTAGTGAAGAATAAACCAAAGCTACTACACTTGCTAACCTCTATTCAGATTAACATTTTTTTTCCATCAAATATATTCTAGAAGACTGTACTTGCTCTGAACACTACATACTAATGTATCAGTTCAGTTCAGTTCAGTGGCTCAGTCGTGTCCGACTCTGTGCGACCCCATGAATCGCAGCACGCCAGGCCTCCCTGTCTATCACCAACTCCTGGAGTTCATTCAACCTCATGTCCACCGAGTGATGCCATCCAGCCAGCTCATCCTCTGTCATCCCCTTCTTCTCCCGTCTTCAATCCCTCCCAGCATCAGGGTCTTTTCTAATGAGTCAAATCTTCGCATGAGGTGACCAAAGTATTGGAGTTTCAGCCTCAGCATCAGTCCTTCCAATGAACACCCAGGACTGATCTCCTTTAGGATGGACTGATTGGATCTCCTTGCAGTCCAAGGGACTCTCAAGAGTCTTCTCCAACACCACAGTTCAAAGGCATTAATTCTTCAGTGCTCAGTCTTCACAGACCAACTCTCACATCCATACATAACCTCTGGAAAAACCATAGCCTTGACTAGACGGACCTTTGTTGGCAAAGTAATATCACTGCTTCTGTATATGCTATCTAGGTTGGTCATAACTTTCCTTCCAAGGAGTAAGTGTCTTTTAATTTCATGGCTGCAGTTACCATCTGCAGTGATTTTGGAGCCCAAAAATATAAAGTCTGAGACTGTTTCCACTGTTTCCCCATCTATTTCCCATGAAGTGATGGGACCAGATGCCATGATCTTAGTGTGTCCCCTCAAATTTCATCTGCTGAAGCTCTAATCCCCAACAGGATGGTATTTGGAGATGGAACCTTTGGGAGGTAAATGTGCCATGAGGGTGAATCTGTCATAATTCAAATTAGTGCTTTTATATGAAGAGACAAAAGAGAGAGGATTTTTCTCTTCACCATATGAAGACACAAGGAGAAGACTGCCATCTGCAAACCAGGAAGCTGAGCTTCACCAGACACTGAATCCTCTGGTATCTTGGTCTCAGATTTTCAAGCCTCCAGAGCGGTGAGAAATGTTTGCTGTTTAAGCTACCCCATCTGTGATATTTGTTATAGCATTTCAAGCTAACTAATGTAATAGGTAGTGAGAAGATGCATACAGGAACAATAAACATATATCATGGCAGATATCATTAATTCAAGTAAATCTAAATTATTTTGGAAGTGCAAGGAAGGAATAGCCAAGTGTTCCTAGCAAAACATAAAAGGCATTGGAGAAGATGGAACATTGCAACTGGTGCTTGAAAGATAAATAAGAGTTTTGTGTGAGAGAAGGTAGAAAGGTAACAAAGTAGACTTTATTGGCAGATGTATCAAGCATGAAAGTCAAGTAATATACCTTTATGGGGTGGCTGAAGCCTGAGGGTGAGAGAATATTAATCAGTGAAATAAAAAAGATACTGTTTCGAAGGACTTTGTATGCTAAGCAGATTATCCTTCATTCTGTATAACCTTGGTTTTCGTGACTGGCTCATCATCAGAATCATCTGGGAAAGTATTTTAAAAGTACAGATTATTTAGCTAGATTTTTAGAGATTCTAATTAGTAGGATGAGTTCCAGAAACTTGTATTTTTAAGTTTCCAGAGGTAATTGTGATGCTAACTAGATGTGAACCTCTAATGTAGAAACTAAAAGAGAGTCTGAAGAATTCAAAGGAAGAGAGATGATCTGATTTAATCTGGGTTTAATAATCATCAATTCTGCAGGGAGATCTATAAGTAAAACACCTATTAAAGTAGAGATTTCAAATGCATGGTCTATGATTCGTTTTACTAGGTTGTGCAAATAATTGCCATACTGTGTGTGTGTGTGAAGTTGCTTATACTTCTCAATGTGTACACTTCACATAATCAACTGGATTTCATACTTCCCTTGCAAATTAGGGTTATGGCAATCCTGGGCCCATTTATTAATATAACCGTGACAACAATTAGCTGGATAATTAGTCTCTCTATAGACTTACCATATATTCTCCTGGGTGCACACCCCCACCACCACCATTTTCTTTCACTGCACCTCGATTCACTCATTTACATCTCTGCCTGGACATTAAAGGCATTTAATTTTGTGATCAGTGGGTAGAGTGTTATATTTGAAATGGACAAAATTAACCTTGTCTATTGTTTAACAAGCCTACATCTGACAGGGAAAGGTTAAGTCAAAATGTGTTAGGGTCCCAGTAGGGGTTGGCTTAAGATTTGTATTCATGAATTTGCAAAGAGTAGCATATTGGAGAAATAGAAGAAAAATGAACATTTATTGAGTACGAACTCTGCACTCAGCACTATGCAAGAAGATTTAAATACATGCTTTTACTTAATCAGCTTAATAATCCTAAAAGTATTAGAAGATAAACTCTGTGAGGGGCAGAGTTCTTTTATTCCTAAATTTACAGTAGTTGGAATAATGCCTGGTTTGAAGAAGTGCCTAATAAGTATTTTTGATTTATTAAATTAAAGGTAAGTTGCGATTAATAAAACTGACATTCAGAAGTTCTGACCAAGGTCATACAGGTAGTAAATTTTTGAGTTAGAACTAAGTTCACTCCGTTGGCCTTCAGAACCCATGAGTTCCCACTGCCCTGTACTGGCTTCTCCTTTCCACAGAAGTAAATCCTCAGTCACATGGCTCATTTCTTGACATAGGGCAAGAAGAAAATCCATTGCCATATGTCCAATCAATTTCTAACCAAATCCTTTTATGCACCATCTTGCTTATTTCCTTTTTCATTCTACTTAGACAAACCTCAACTTCTTAAGACAGACAAATAAGTGTGTTGGTGGAAAATGAAGTGCCCAAGGAAACCCAGCTTCAAACTCGTAAGACCACATTTGAAGGTCACCCAACCTCGTATCCCCTTCTTGGCTTCCCTTAAATCCAGTCTAGTCCTTTGTTTGACAAGCTAAGAGGACTTTACATAATTAAAAAAATACACTCATGAGGCAAATATCTTCTGAATTGTAATGCAACCCTTTCTTGACCCAAGATATTAAGCAAATGGATTTAGACTTCTGAAAAAGGCCTGGATTATTAATGAGATGATTTACATAGTGTAGCCTGACTCCTTTCTACCTCTAACATGTATGAAGCAGTGCCATATTTGAAGCTTACTCTGATCTTTTCCAGTTTCACTTATTTTCCTGCTGGTCAATAAGCTCAGCTTTCTTCTGAGGGTCTATAGCATTTTTCTGAAAATCTAGGATTTCTAAGGAGGCTATAGCTCTTTTTGACCCTGAGATAAAATTGTCTTCCATTTAACATGTGTTTACATTAAAACAGGAATCAGGCAACTGCCTAGATTTAGTTAGAGAAATTTTCCTCTTTTGTTTCGGTTCAGTTCAGTCACTCAGTGGTGTCCAACTCTTTGCGACCCCATGAATTGCGGCAAGCCAGGCCTCCCTGTCTATCACCAACTCCCAGAGTTCATTCAGACTCACATCCATCAAGTCAGTGATGCCATCCAGCCATCTCATCCTCGGTCGTCCCCTTCTCCTCCTGCCCCTAATCCCTCCCAGCATCAGAGTCTTCTCCAATGAGTCAACTCTTCACATGAGGTGTTTTCCATAATTGGGTAGGGCTTCGCTGGTGGCTCAGAGGTTAAAGTGTCTGCCTGGAATGCGGGAGACCTGGGTTCGATCCCTGGGTTGGGAAGACCCCTTGGAGAAGGAAACGGCAACCCACTCCAGTACTCTTGCTTGGAGAATCCCATGGAGGGAGGAGCCTGGTGGGCTACAATCCATGGGGTCGCAAAAAGTGGGAAACAACTGAGCGATTTCACTTTCACTTTCGCAAATTCTTCAAATAGTGATAGAGATTTACACTAAGTCTTCTTTGAACTACTTTCCTCCATGTTCTTTGGAGTTAAATATTACAAGCAAATGAGCTGGCACTTGTTATTTAATAAATATTTCAATTTAAGTAACAGCCTCTGAACAGAGAGTCCTGTGGCATAAAGAGAAAGATGCATATAAGTTATACATAGACCCACATAAGGATGTTACTGCTTTGGGCTTCCCTGGTGTCTCAAATGGTAAAGAATCTTCTTGCAGTGCAGGAGATCTGGGTTGGATCCCTGGGTTGAGAAGATCCCCTGGAGAAGGGAATGGCTACCCACTCCAGTATTCTTGCTTGGAGAATCCCATGGACAGAGGAGCATGGCAGAGGGTTATAGGCCATGGGGTTACAAAAAGTTGAACCTGACTAAGCACTTCACTTTCACTTCACATATGGATGTGGCTGCCTTGGTTTTCCCTACCCTGCTTGACTCAGCATGCACACACCTTGCTGGGAATTCTTTATTCTAATAAGCCCAGGGTCACTGTGTTAACACAGATTACCACAGGTCTCTCCAATTGCTGCTCTCAGATCATTATTCATCGTGCCACTGAGTCTGCCCGCCTTTGTTAAGCAGAGCAGCTTCATTTCAAATTGGAACAAACCTCCAGGGGAACCAGGTTCCAAACACCAAGCTGTAAGTCTGGGCAGTCATCAGACAGTGTTATGAGTCACAGACATGTGTCTGTTTCAGTTGCCAACTTCATCAAGAGCTCCTCATTACATGGTAGGTAGAGAGAAAGAGCTACAAATCACCAAATTAACACCAGAATTGCAAACAAGGGTACTTCATGTTATTCATGCTGAACAATTTAGTCTAGCAGTCTTGAATAATAACAAGTCTTTATATTTCAAAGCATGGTTCAGAAGCCACAATGATTTATGTTTAAAGTAAATCTTATGACCATTTACCATTATAGAAGGAGAGTAAAAACTCAATATTCAATGTTTATGATGACTAACATAACAATGGGGGGAAATGCTCAGGATATGTATTAAGTGAAAAAAAGCAGGAGGAACATAATTATGGTTTTTATAGTTACAACTTTTGAAATATGCACACAAAAGCAAATAAGAGAATACTTCAAAATGTTAATGCAAAATGCTATATTAAGGGTATAGAGTTGAGTGATTTCTGTATTTATACTTTTTTTACAAACCCCATTATACAGATCTTGCATAACTTCTATAATGAAAAAATTGAAATGTCACAAATATAAAAGTAAATAATTTGCAAAAGATAATCATTTGTCACTGAATTTGTCTAATTTTTGACATGAAAAGTATGTTACCAAGTAAATACATGCATTATTACAACCAGTTTAAAGGTTGTAGTTTTTTCAAGTATTTTCTTAATATTGCAATAATTTTAAAATAAGATTTTTCAAAGGGATGCTCATTATTCATTTTAGTAAAAGCAAAAAAAATTACATATGTGAAGTAACACATATTCTTGGTTGAAAGCAAGAAAATATATAATGGGTATGTAGATGGTTATGACTGTATTTCAAATAACATGGTAAACACTGCTGAGATAGTATTCATATTGATAAAGCAAAGTAAAGGACATCTAGAATCTTACAGTTTGAATTTGACTCATTTGGAAAAGCTACATTCAACAGACACCTTGGGGAATAAGGCACGGAAGCTACAAGAAGGTTATTTGAGATCCATTTAAGATTATGTCAACCAACAGAGTTAAGGGACTGACAAGATAGAAATGCAATATTTTTTTTTCTATAACCAGTTCTTATATGTTTCATTAAACATATAAAGATAAAGCACAAAAGAAAATTGTTTACATACTTGCAGTTTTGTGAATAGTTTCAAAGGAAGGAAGGAAGGGACATCATGGGGCATCTGGTAGACCATCATATATACTTTAACATATTACTTGTACACAATTCTCAGTGTCCTTGGCAATCAGAAGGGACTTCATTCTTTGTTGTTATTGAAGACCAAGCAAACCTGTCTGGCTCTAGGAGACACCTTCAATCACGCTGAGGTGTGAGGTTCCTAAGTAGAAAGAGCCGATAGGATGAATCTGATCCAAATTCTTTAAAAAATGGCCGGATAGTAAAGACAGACAGGGCAAGAAGTGGTCAAGGACAAAGACAAGATCAAGCAGACAGGTAAATAGTAAGCAGGGAGTTAGTTGTCTGGGGGAGACTACGGTTATAAAGAGCCAAGGAACACCTACTGCTCACCTCTATAGTCCATAGGTCTGTAGAAACTGACACAGCGGATGAGCTGAAAGACACATAGGCCAAGACCCTACACATTTAACAATGTCCTCTTTCCAGAGTCCTCAACACTTAGTCTCAGGGGCTTCTAAACCCACAGCCAAAAATGTTAGTAGCACCAAGTTGAATGGCTCCTATATCTGCCGTTCTCATCATGCTGTATCTTCCTCCCTTTTTCCTGAAGTTTTACTGAAAGAAGACCATCTGTTGGGTAGGAAATTTTCAAGCTTTATCAGCAAAATGCTCCTTTTGCCCTCTACCCACTCACAAGCCAGCCAAATATGTGAAAGAGTTAAGACTCATAATGTTCACTGATTCCCGAAATAGACTAAATCAACAAAAAAGCCACTGACAGCCAACGTGTTGGGTTGATCACCTTAAATTTGAAAAAAGTATGTGTTTATTTTCTCTTTTCTTTGCACATTCCTTTAGAGAAGGAGGACCATATCTTATTCATTCTCATCACACCATGATTTACATACCACAGAGGTTGATGTATGATAGGTGAACAATAAGGAACAGATGCAAAACAACCCAGTGTATGTCTAGACAAAAGTAAGCAGACAACCAGACGTATGATTTCTGAGAACCTGGAGTTGCATACTACCAACGTGTGTGTGTGTGTGTGTGTGTGTGTGTGTGTGTGCTCAGTTGAGTCTGTCTCTGTGAGACCCCATGGACTGTAGCTGGCCAGGTTCCTCTTTCCATGAAATTTTCTAGGCAAGAATACTAGAACAGTTACCATTTCCTACTCCAGTGGATCTTCCCAACCCAGGGATCAAACCCATGTCTCTTGCTTCTCCCGAATTGGTAAGCAGATTCTTTAACACTGTGCCACCTGGGAAGCCCTTTCTTATTAAAATTGCATAATCTTTTAATCATAAAATCCTAAACATTATGGTTGCTATTATTGGAGACTCATTGGAAAAGACCCTGATGCTGGGAAAGATTGAAGGCAGGAGGAGAAGGGGATGACAGAGGATAAGATAGTTGGATGGCATCACCAACTCAATAGACATGAGTTTGAGCAAGCTCCAGGAGTTGGTGATGGACAGGGAGGCCTGGTGTACTTCAGTCCATGGGGTTTCAAAGAGTCAGACATGACTGAGCGACAGAACTGAACTGAACTGATGGATGCTACAAGATGGTTAGAAAATGTAGGAAAAGTGCTAGGGAAATCAGGTCTTAAGCTAAGGTTACTTTGAAAAGCTTTACCTATTTTCTGCACAATTCAGTGTTGTAGAATCAGTCAAGTAACTAGAAACCATTCAAATGAGTACATGCATCTGGTGTGAGGTAAGGAAGAAAATACTTATAATAATCATTCCTGGTCACATTGGGGTACAGAGTGAGGACTAAGAAAATTTTCTCTTTCTTCTCTTCTCTTTCTTTCCTCCCTCCCTCTCATCTTTGTTTCCTTCCTTTATCCTTCTTTCTTCCCTCCCTCCTTCCTTTCCTTCTTTCTAATAGTTATTTGAAGCAAGCCACAGAATTTAATGTCTATGCCAGAGATTGGGCAAAGACAATATAGACAAGTAGTTTTCAAAATGTGTTTTACAGAGACATATTAAGAGTTCTGTAAAACTTGGTGCTGTTGTCTTATTTTGTTTTTATGGAAAGAGGCTAGGTAAGATTGAGTTTTCCATTTAAAATCCTAAATTTGAAGTTTAGTTTTTCGCTCATTGAAAGAGTAATGTGCTTCTGATTGAGTTTTAAAATAAGTAAATGCTGTAATTTCATTTCATAAGAAGACATATCAATAAATCACTACCACAAAGTCAGTAAGAGGTTCTGAGCTGCCTCTCAAGTCTTCAGATTCTTGGGTCAGTTCTCCTACATTTACATTGTCTGTCCACTTCCCAAGGAATTATAAAAACATCTTTCTTCTATTCACTGGTACTAATGACTACCCAATTACCCAGCCTAATTCACCAGTATGTCTATTAAGCAGATGTCAAATAAAAGATGCACAGCACAGAGTTTCTAGTGATCACCAAGCATGTATTTTCTTTATCATTTTACAAATGTATCCAGATTGATATACACTGCAGTTCCCCACCAAAATGATGGCAACCAGAAATACTGCCATGTATAACAGAAAAATAGAAGAGGAAAAGCAGAAAGACAAGAGTAAAAAGAAGAAGGGGTAGGGAAAGAAGAAGCTTTAGAGATTCTATGGCACTCTGGAAATTCTTAGTATTTTGCAACATATTCAATATGTTATTGAATCAACTGGCATGCATAAATTCATATGTTGAGAGTATGTAAAACCCAATAGAGTGTTACTATATTTATTCATAGATTTCTTCCTAAATAAATGCTTAAAGGTAAGGCAGAGACTGGGATTTCCATTTTACAAGGAGGAAACTAAGGCACATGATTAAATGATTGCCCCAGTGGCACCCAGCAAATCTGCAACAGAATGAGAATCATAATAACTAACTCCTACCACTTTCATAACTTCATCTCTAGTGTTGTCATGCTGAATATATGACTAGATCAGTTAAGACATAAACTTGTATTAAAAACAAACATGTTTCAAAAATCCTGCTGCCAAAAAATGCCAAAGTTCAAAGACAAGTAAGAATTGGGAAAATATTTATCCTATTGTGCAACAGATAGAGAAAAAAATTCAGAAATAAATAATAATAGCTCCATGGGAAAATAGGCAAAAGATAAAACAGCAGTTCTGTTCACAGAAAAAGAGATTCAGTAGATTAAAACCATATGGGTAGATGCTCAACGTCACTAATTATTCTGTAAAATGCAAATTCTGTGACAAAAACCTTCTTTTTTAACCTATCAGATTGGCAAAGATTATAAGATTTGGCTAGGGTATGAGGAAACAGTTATTCTTATACATTGTTGTTGGGAGTACTTGGCAATATCTATCAAAAATTTAAATGCACATATGCTTGAATGCAACAATCCCACTTCGAGGAATGTCTCATAGATAAATATCCACAAGTATGCAAAGATATGCATATAAACATGGCCACTGCAGCCTGTTAAATGCCCATCAGTAGAACACATTGGAAACCCTACGGATCGTTAAATAGATAATGTATAATAGAAGTATTGTTGTGGAAAGCTTTCTAGATAGAAATTATTTTTAACAAACAAAATGTAGAATATTGTTTAACCAGGTCTCCATTTTATGTGAGAGCAAGTTATCTATCCCATGTATGTTAATGACATGCAAAGGGAGATATACAGTCTTGACCTCTTTCTGGAATGCTAAATTGTATCCAAGCTCACACGGCCATTATAGAACACTTGATTTCCCAGGTTTTCTAAACCTACTTCCTCATTCTGGCCACCTGATGCAAAGAGTTGACTCAATAGAAAAGACCCTGATGCTGGGAAAGATTGAAGGCAGGAGGAGAAGCAGATAACAGAGGATGGCATCTCTGTCATGGTTGGATGGCATCACCGACTTGATGGACATGAGTTTGAGTAAGCTTCAGGAACTGGTGATGCACAGAAAAGCCTGGCATGTGGCAGTCCATGGGGTCGCAAAGAGTTGGACACTACTGAGTGGCTGAACGGATCCATCTAGATGTTTAGGACTGAATCTCCATCTTTGCTTTCTCCCATACTCCGTTTCCAATCAATCAGTAAGCTTTATTGCCTAAATATCCAAAACTTGCTAAAAAAAAACAGGTCATTTTGTTCTCACTCTAGTAATGGCACTCCAATCCAATCCAAACTACCAGCCTCTTCCAGAGATATTTGCCGCATATACCTTTCTTCCATTTTGCGGGTATGAGAGCTAAGTTGTTTTAGTCATGTCTGACTCTTCGCAACCCTGCAGACTGTAGCACGCCAGGCTCTTCTGTACACAGGATTCTCCAGGTAAGAACACTGGAGTGGGTTGCCCTCCAGGGATCTTCCCCACCCAGGGATCAAACGGTGTCTCTCACATCTCCTGCGTTGGCAGATGGGTTCTTTATCACTAGTGCCACCTCGGAAGCCCTTCTACTACTTTGCTGCTAAGTCACCTCAGTCGTGTCCGACTCTGTGTGACCCCATAGACGGCAGCCCACCAGGCTCCCCTGTCCATGGGATTTTCCAGGCAAGAGTACTGGAGTGGGTTGCCATTTCCTTCTCCAATGCACGAAAGTGAAAAGTGAAAGTGAAGATGCTCAGTCATGTCCTACTCTTAGCGACCCCATGACTTGCAGCCTACCAGGCCCCTCCATCCATGGGATTTTCCACGCAAGAGTACTGGAGTGGGTTGCCATTGCCTTCTCTGGCACAACAGCTAGAGTGAGCTTATCATACACACTTTATTACTCACCAAAATCTGATGTGGTCCCATCACTTTGGGAATAAGAACTTAACTCTTTAAATGACTGACAACGTCCTTCATTATCTGCCATCTGTCTGTCTCTCTGATCCCAACTCCTGTCTTGCAAATGCATAGAATACTTAGTGCAAATGTACACGGTCCACTAACAGATTGATTCTCACCAGAGATACTTTGATATGTTGAATTTTCAGAACTTACAAGCCAAACTGCTTCCATCCTGATTGCTGTACTCACTCACACATATACCCTGCAGGTCCTCCTCTCAGTTTTAGCTGCTGCTTTCAGATTGGCTCCTGGTCGATTTCAAGTGGTTTCTGTACTCTCAGGGCCATTAGTGGAGATACTGCCATTAGCCCTTCCTTCCTCCTAGAACACTGAGCACACTACAGGGATTTCATGGCTGTCAGTGGTTTGTCCTCATTTACTTGCATTCAGGATCTGGAGGCTACCTTCTTCTCTAGATAAATGTTAAGTCTTCCTGTGTTTGATTTTTTGGCCCAAATTTCTTTCTTAATCAAGGAATTTTGAGAGATTCATAAACTTTTTTTTATAGTTTCTCTCATCACTCCCAAATCTTCTTCACATTACCCACAGGATATTCTGGGCATCATTTTTGCCTTTTTATAACTTGCCTTATGTACTTATTTCCTTTTAAATTATTTCAGAAAGGAGAAAATCTCAACAGAAAGCACAATACATCATAGACAATATGGTTCCAAGTTTAAAAAGACAGAGAAAAAAAAATGACACACCAAAAGAGCAGTATGTTATACGTGTGTGTGTATGTGTGTGTGTGTGTGTGTGTGTGTGCACGTGTGCGTGCTCAGTCACATCTGACTCTTTGCAACCCTATGGACTGTAGCTCACTGGGCTCCTCTTTCCATGGGATTCTCCAGGCAGGAATACTGGAGTGGTTTGCCATGCCCTCCTCTAGGGGATCTTCCTGACCAAGGGATAGAACCCATGTCTCCTGCATTACAGGAGGATTCTTTCCCCACCAAGCCACTTGGGAAACTCTCTATATATCTATCTTTATTTAGGTAGATATTTAAAAAGCTAAATATTATTTTTGCTTTGATTATATATATATATATATATAAATGTGTGTGTATATAATTTCTTGAACAGACTTTTTTTTTCTTCTTTGTATACCATTATCTGGCAAAATTTTTAGAAGTTGAAGGAAGATTTTCCTAAACAGTTAGGATTTGATATAACTGAATGCAGAAAGGACAGCCGTTTGATCACTGAAAAATATTGTCTATAATCAATTCCTGCCTTTTGTCCAAAGAAAACAAAATTAGGAGCAGGGGACTGTAAGTCTTTGTCTTCCACAAACAACTGTGTGGCCACGGACAAATTTTTTCAGCCCTTTGAGCCACAGTTCTCATGTGTTATTTGATAGATGAGGAAAACCAGAGAACCTAGGATCTTGCAGAAGACTCAGTGAAACCTTAAGACATGCTTAGTTTGATTATCCCAAAACAAGAAGACTAACTTGTATATATTTTCCATAAAATGTTCAGATTTCCAGTTTCCCTTAAAAACTAAGATTTAAGATGAGAGCAATAGGCAGGAGATGAATGACTATCACCCCTTTGGAGAGAGTATGCACACTCCACTTTCTCCTTTCATGGGTTAAATTCTGTCCCTCCAAAAAAGATACATGGAAGTTCTAATCCTCAGTACCTGAAAATGTGATGTTATTTAACAAGTAAATTAAAATGATGCCGTTAGAGTGGGACCCAATTCAATACAAATAGGGGTAAAGTTCAACTCAGAGACAGGCAAAGAGAGAAGAGGATGTGAAGACATAAAGGAGGAAAGCTTCCGTGTAGAAGGAGTGATCTGTCTATAAGTGGAAGAATGCCTACGACTATCAGCCAACACCCAAAGTGAGAGAAGGCAAAGAAAGAATTTTTCTCGTAGAGCTGTCAAGAGAGAGCATGCCCTGCAAAAAACTTGATTTTGGACTTCTAGCCTTCATACATGTGAAATAACAGGTATCTGTTCTTTTAAGCCACCTGGTGTTTATTACTTTGTTACAGCAGCCCTGGAAAACTAACACCATTCCAATACCCACTTGATATTCCTTAGTCACCTAGGTTGCCTTACCAGGCTCTGGAGTCTTTTGACTGTCTTGTCCTTTAGATGAATTTTGTGCCTTCAGCCTGTTTTATGATTTATGTTCCTCCACTATTTAGGTAAGAAAAATCATTTAGAACATAGCACTTTAAGGCTTCCCTGGGGGCTCAGCAGTAAAGAATCCTCCTGCCAGTGCAGGAGATACAGGTTCAATCCCTGGGTCAGGAAGATCCCCTGAAGAAAGAATGGCAACCCACTCCAGTATTCTTGCCTGAGAAATCCCATGGACAGAGGAGCCTGGCAGGCTACAGTCAATGGGGTCGCAAAGAGTCGGACACGACTTAGTGACTAAACAATACCTTTAAAATAGGAGTGAAAATTCACACACATTCAAATACTGAAGGCAGACTGCTTTTATATAGGCAAAGCCTTGGGATAACTTTGTGTAAAGAGAACAAGAAAGTGGAGCTGATTTGGCAACAAAGCATATAGCTGGAAGGGAAATCTCTGAGGAACAATGCTTTGCCTGACAAGTTCCCCAAAAGAGATGTAACAACCATTTTTAAGGTACTATTATATATTGGTCAGATTCTTTACTAAGACTATGTTGTTAAATAAGGCATGCAAAATCGCATTATTGAGAGACGTCAGAAAATAGACGAAGGGTGATCACTTCATTAGGAGTTTACTCTGGCCCCTTTCCCGCAGCTCTCTTCACATGGCCATGGCTACAGATGCCATTACCACCTTGTAGAGATCCAATGAACATATTGCAAATACAGTAACAGGCTGACTCTTGGGAATGAAAGATAAAGTTGCCAGATGAGTCTTGGATGCTCCTGCTTCATCAGATGGTAGGATCAAAAATATTGGAACTGGAAGGAAGGAAAGATACTATGGAAATAGCATGAAATGGACAGTTAGAAGCTCAGTATTTTAGTTCTCTCTCCTCTTGTTACTGACTTGATGGAGTGATTTGAACTTTCTGAGGCATAGGAAAGTTACCTGTATACACTGTGAATAAAACAGCATTCTGTTCTATTTCACGAGTATCTAACAAAAGAAAATACTTGATATTGATTTATAAACTATATATTAAAATATATGACTTGTTATTTTTGTTGTTAATATCATTGTCACCACCATCATCATCATCATTACTGCTTCATGGATATTGACCCGATGGGAGTTAACACCTTAATTTGTTAATGTTCATCTGAAATTTGCAGATTAGGTTTTTTTCAGAGCTGCATACAACTAAACAAATATATCATACATCTTTTGATAATGGTCAGCTAAATACAAACGTTAATTGTTCTGGTATTCTGTAGTCAGTTGGCTTATTCAATCTAAATTACTAAGCTGATTCTGCAAACTTGCTATTACTTATTTTTTGTTGTTGGGATTTTCACTAGCAATTAAATACATGGAAACTGTGCTACTTTAAAAGGAGAAAGCAGTAGTTGCTGATACCCTAAGCTTTAAGACAGGGAAAGCTGGCTATTATAGAAATATTGTACAACATGTAAAATATACATTTTTAACATGCCAGAGAAATCGGGCATGTGACGCAAATTTATGAATTTATGATAATTTTCCTTGTGACATATTTATGATAATTTTCCTTGGGCCATGCAGTAGTCACAGAGTTACAAAGCCTAGATCTCAAGCTATACTCACCACTTGCTAGCTAAATAACCTCGTTGACTAATTATCTGAGAGCTTCAATTTTGCATTTGAAAATAATGGATAACTCTCTTTTTTTTTTTTTTTTTTGAGGCTAAGTAAAACAATGCAGGTAAAAATGTTTTGTAGGCTTAGAGTTCCATAGTCCCCAGAGTTTCGTTTGGGCTCAGAGCTCTTTCAAGTCTTTGATAGGATAACATGATGTAACAGGTTCTTTACTATCTGAGCCACTCTGGTGGCTGAATCTGTCTGCAGTGCAAGAGACCCAGTTTGATCCGATCCCTGGGTCTGGAAGATCCCTTGGAGAAGGAAATGACTATTCACTCCAGTATTCTTGCCTGAGAAATGCCATAGACACAGGAGCCTGGCAGGCTACAGTCCATGGAATTACAAAGAGTTGGACATAACTAAGCAACTAAGCACACAGACACACACAGACACATAGAAGATGTACTGGGCTTATGTTCGAATATGAACTTGAAGGCCCATAAACTTCATCATAGCATTTTACAATTGTAATAGTTTGCATGTGTAGAGATTATTCATGCTCAAAAAGTGTTTTTTAATTTTATTTTTGTGTATGTATTCGTACTACAAATCTGTGAAGCCAAGCAAGGTGAACGACCAGCCTGGTTTGCCTGGGAATGAGAAACATTAGACCCTCAGTGGGACTTTGAAGGTTAAAACCAGGGAAAGTCCTGGTGAACTGGAACAAGTTATTTACCATAAAAAGAAGGTCATTTCCACTTTATAGATGAGGAGGCCAGGATAAAGCCACACAGCCAGCAGTAGCAGAGTCAAAGCTTTGATTGCCATTTTCTGACTCAAGGTCTAAGCGCACAATCGGTCACATGACCAGCAATAACTTATTTTAGTAAAGTGGGATAACCTTCAGTGCCTTGGTGCTAAATGAATGTTATCATGTGACATAATAGACTAGAACAATAGTCTAGCTTTTCAAGTCAGAGCAAATATTAACATTTAAATAGCTAATTCCTGCGCTCACTTGATTTTTCTCATTCTTTTCTAATGGCTAACAGAGAATGAACATCTCAGGAGTCCACCAGTTCTACAAGAATTAAAAATACTCATTTTTCTTTGCTATCACACTATAAAAATAAATTATTTTACCTGCAGTCAGTAAAACTGATGTAATAATAACTTGTTACTGAAAGACACTTTTATACAGTCTTTAGGGATTTATGCCAGTGAGGGCATGCAGATGTATTTTAGGAAGGCAGTCTGAAATTTTATTGATGTTATTTAAATTTGAGAAAAAAATAGCAAAGGTGTTAAAGTGGGAAGTAAAATTCTTAGGCAGGTCCTACTGCATATTTAAAATCAATAGTGCCACTGAATATATTAGGGAAATTCATCACAAAATAGTCCGTTAAGAAGGTACTAAATACTCAGAATAGCCATAGCTGTATCTCTACACGAGGGCAAGGCAGAGAACTGAAAATAACAGAAAAAAACCTTGCACACTCTTCTTTCTCCTGGAACATCCCCTTGGAGTGATTCCAATCAAAGGGAACTAGAAACTTGAGTCTCTTCCTCCTTATAAGTATTCCAGAATCTCTAGCTAGCAAATGCAATCTACATTTTCAAAGAGAGGAGAAGCTGTAGAGGGAAAACCATTTACATAAAGAGAAAAACAATCTAGAAAAAAAAAAAAGCACACACCTATCTTAGTACAGTAAAAGAGAGAGAGGCTATTAACTCATACCATTAACATCATGACAGTTTCTCCTAAACAGTAAGGAGAAATCATACAGGGGCTTCACATTGTATCTCAAATCACCTTAGGTAGGAGTGAAGATGTAACTATTAAGGACCTACTATTTAGCACATGGAACTCTACTCAATCTTATGTGGCAGCCTGGAGAGGGGGTTTGAGCGGAGAATGAATACATGTATATGTATTGCTGAGTCCCTTCACAGTTCACCTGAAACTATCACAGTTTTGTTAATTGACTATAATCCAACACAAAATAAAAAGTTTAAATAAAAATACAAAAGCTGAAAAAATACCATGTTTTATTTACAAAAAAAAAAAAATGGAAATTTTAGAGATGACTCAGGTGTGGCTCTACTTGGTAGCAGGGGTGCTTATGAGAATGGGAAAGCATGCCTTTCTACATTAGCACACAATATATATCACATAACTACTAGAGAAAAGAAGAGCAAAACTGGACTGAATTACTTTTTTAATCAAGCATGAAAAATATTTCTGTGAACAATATTTCCATTTTCTGATCTTGCTACAAATAGGTCTTTAGTCCTTTTTCCATTGTACTTTTCATAACAACACAATTCTCAGAAGGAATTATGAGCACACTGCTGAGTAGCGAACTCTAGAAGATGTGAGGCTAGCTCAGCCTTGAGAAGGTTGGGGCCACCCTCTAACAATGATGAACACAGACAGGCTTTCATCACGGAGAGTCAGAGTTCACTCCGTAGCTTCCCTTAACCAGCTCACTCAGCTCTTTTATGAATGTGATCGTTACTGGAAGTACTTGTATTGTCCCCCCTGAATTGACTTTCTTCCAGAGAAGACATTTACCCCCCAAAATTCTCTGGCATCAACTACATTAGGTGCCATGGAATTAAACATGATGATAAAGCATGGACATATTTGAAAGAATAGGAATGGTTTTCAGCAATACCAAACTAACACAACTCAGAGAATATTTTAGCTAGATCAATCAAAGGAATTAATGAACAAAGCTGTCTATTTTGTAGTCCAGAGACAGAATCACTTGACATCTGAGCCAGAATTCAAAACCAAGAGAAACTTTCAGTCTGCCTTCTACTGAGAACACTTCTTTCTTATGGCAAACAAGAGAACAAATACAAGTTCTTGTTCATGTTCCATTCCATTATTCATGAATATCTCTACATTTTGGAGACTCAGGCAATGCCCAAAGTACAGGAGCTGAACAAACACCGGAGTCAGGATGCTCTCATAGGCTTTGCTCCTTCCTCCCAGCTGCAGATACCCTGGATTTCTGTTTACACCTGATTGGGTGAGGAAAGGAGTTTTCATCCAATTTAAGGTTGTGATGCCTTTATTTTCACTTGTATCAACAGCAAAGCTTTTGATTGTATCCAAGGAACAGCTAGGAAATCACACTGCTGAGAAGCTTCACACTTAAATCACACACTGCCGATCAAGGGAAGAGAATAGTATTATTACTAAGAATCATTTGTTCATTTGTTCATTAACTGAACAATTATATTTTGTCACCTACCAGGCACTGATCTAGGCACTGAGCTTAAAGAAATAAACTAAATAAACTCGTCTCATGGTTCTATATTCTATCATGGAGAGACAGAGAAGATATATGTTACATAGTAAGTGCTATAGGGGAAAGCAACAGGGAGTAAGAATTAATGAAGTGAAAAATATCAGATGTTACAAGTACTCTACAAAGAATAATTCCAACATCCAAATTTACTAAGTAGATTACACACGCACACACACACTCACACACGCATATATATGTGTACATATAACATATTACAGAGGAGGATATCTGATCTAAGAGAAACACTAACTTGCACAAGATTACATAACTAATTCACAGGGCTAGAATTAAAGCTCTGGATTTTTACTCTGTCAAGGTCTAGAGTTAGTGTGACTTTTAATACAGCTATAGTATGTCTTCTTTAAATATAAATAGCCCTTAAAATAATTTTCAGTTGCACAGGTCTGACACTGACTCCTCTAAGATTTGAGTTTAGCTAATTCCATAGATCAATGGCAGTAAAAGAGCTTGAAGACAAGTTTATTGATTATTTCTCCTATTAAAAAGACTGCAAGGGGAAAAAAGTATTTGTTATTTAACAAAAATAAGTTATAAAATATTTCCTTGTCCTAACTAAAATACACCAATAACAAAAGTGATGCTTAAGGAAAAAAAAATATATATATATTCACTTTCTCCAGAGCAACTTGTTTTTGCAAATTTCTTCTTATTGTCAATGAAACACTTCTAGATGAGTGTCAAAGTCTTTCTTGGGGAATTGAAACTGTGAAGCACAGCTGAGAGAGAGCAGGCTTCTGCAGCTTATCCTTGGTAACATCTTCGAGGAGGTGGGAGGAGCATACTTATTCCTCACGGCCTCTAGTTTTTCATCAATACGTCCCAAAGGATTGACCACATGGGACAGAGAGACACTTCATTCCATTCTCTCCCTCCCTTCTTCAGCATCTGCGTTTTCCTTCTCCTTAATTATTCTGAGCAGACACAACCCTTGGGAAAGCTGTGTGATTTTCCTTCTTCTGTTGACATCTGACCCCACCCAGGCAGATGTCCCAGTTTCAGAACCTCTTCCTTTACTTGTCTTGGGACCAAAAGCTCTTTTCAGCAAGCTGCCAAAATGGTAAGGAGCCGGGAAACTGATAGCGGATTCCAAAGGGAGTGAAATGGAAGGCCAAAAATGTGTTCTTGTTCAGTCCTTACGTCACGGCTCACTCTTTATGACCCCATGGACTCAGCGCACCAGTCTCCTCTGTCCTTCACTATCTTCCAGAGTTTGCTCAGATTCATGTCCATTGAACTGGTGGTGCTATCTAACAGTCTCATTTTCCACTGCCCTCTTCTTTTGCCTTCAGTCTTTCCCAGCCTCAGGGTCTTTTCCAATGAGCTGGCTCTTCACATCAGATGGCCAAAATATTAAAGCTTCACCACCATAATCTAAGCAACAACTTTGTCTCAACTAGACCACCAGAGTGGGGTCTGACCTGAGTCCATTCTCAGTGCTTATTTAATATTGAGGTATCATTATACACAGTAAAATTTTCCCACTTCTCAGGTGTACACACCTATAAATGTTCACAAAATAATTACAGTCAAGGTATTAAATATTTCCATCCATCTTCCAAATCACCTATGGTGCCTTTGTGATTGATCCCCTTATCCCCTGGCAACTACTGGACTGATACTTTCCCCCTTTCTAACCTGTCCTATAAATGGAATTACATAGTTTGACCAAAAAAGTTCATTCAGGTTAATTTCTGTAAAATGCCACAGTACAGTAGACAATAAGTTAAATCATGCTAATCCTTTGCTTAAAACATTCTAAAGGTTTCTCAGTGAATGGAACACTCACTCCTCGCCAGAGTTTACAGACCCTACTGCTGTGGGCTAAATCATGCTCCCCAAAGAGTCTATTGAAACACTAATCCCTTGTTAAGTGGGAACGTGATCTTATTTGGAAACATAGTCTTCGTAAATGTAATTAAGATGCAAATTAAGATTGGATCATCCTGGAACAGAGGGGATCCTTACTCCAATACAACGAGAGTCCTTATAAAAAGAGAAGAGACACAGAGATAGACACACAGAAGGAACACAGAGGCAGAGATGGTGTGATGAAGAAGTCAAGGAATGCCAAGGACTTCCAGCAATTCCCCAAAGCTAGGCAAGAGAGCATGACCCTGCCATCATCCTGATTTCAGACTCTTTGCCTCCAGAGATATAAGAAAATAAGTGTCTATTGTTTTAGACACTTTCACCAGCCAGTTTCCCACCCAGTTCATGGTACCCAGTTCTAGCAGCTACAGGTAACTATTAATAACACAGTACTATACCTGCCTACCTGCCGAATCCCTCCGGATTCTCTGCTTGCCATCCTTGTGGACACCCTAGCTATGGGACTTCCTCAGCTATTCAAATGGAGGGCAGGGACAGCCTTCCCTCCTCAAATGCCTCACAAGGGGCTGTCTTCTCCCTCAGGCACATTCTTTCCTCTATTTCTCTGCCTGGTTAAAATCCTACTCATCTGTCAAGGCTCAGCTGAAATGTCATTTTCTCTGAAAAGAATTCCTTGATCCCCTCAAATAAACTAGGCTGCTTTACATAGTTCTCTGACCTTTTCCTTTGTGGCATTCATTTCAATTCATAATTATCTAAATTATCTTTGTTGACTTATTTATTTACCATTTGTTCTCTCATAATAAATCATAGGCTGTGACGACCAGACCCATCTTGTTTTGTTTCCTCTGGTGTGTTTGTGGGTGTGTGTATATGTGTGTATTTGATTATGAAAATTTAATTAATAATCTCTAGCTTATATTCCTGGGGAGAAAATTCTTAAAAAAAAAAAAAAAAGAAGAAGAAGAAGAAAGAAAGAAAAAGGAAAGCCTGAACACTGAGTTTCTCTTACTTCAAATATTATGGCCACCCCCATCCCGGTTCTAAGATACTCTTTTTCCTCTGTTCTAATAATGTAAGCAAAAAGAAAAACAAACAAGATCCTACCTCAGGCTCCTTTAACATTGCTGAGGCAGAGTGGAATATTTCAAAGACTTTACCAAACCCTGAAGGAATACAAGATTTTAATACTTTTTGAGAATCAGTTGATACACAAAAATCTCAAGTTATCTATCCTTCAATTCAAATCTACCCTATACCTCTCACTCCAGATATTTTATCTCCAGAAATATCCTACAGGAACTCCTATTTTGACATGATGATAACACTAGTTTCTTTCAGATAAAGAAACAGATTTCCATATGTCACATACCAAGGACTAGTCCTTAAAGTCCTTGCTTTCTGTCTGAGAAACAGAAATCGTTTCTAGGTGTATGACCTCAAGTATTCTTTCAGAAAAGGGCCCCTTCCTATAACCTTCTGCATGCACAAAGGGGCCATGTTCACTCTATGTAACGGACTCTATGACAAACTCATAACCACATCATAAACAGAAAATCTTTTAAACAACAGACTCATGTATTCCCTCAAAAAGGCTTACTTGCATCAGTATTTTCCACTGAAAAGTTTGAAAGAAAATCAACTTTTTTTTTCCCCGTTTAGATCTCCATGGTGCCAGTTCAGTGCCATAATATGTATTTAGACAATCCACGTTGACTGAATCAATATTCACTGTGTGTTATCTCAGCTCTCTACAGGAATGCCTTCCTGAGCACTTGTGCTAACTTTTCTTTTATGATCTTAGAATTTCTTTGGTGTATATCTAACTGAACTGAAAGCAATTCCCCTTTCTGAATATACATAATGTATAGAAATGTATATATACATAGGATACATGCTATTGCTAAGCTATTGCTAAGTCACTTTAGTCATATCCGACTCTGTGCAACGCCATAGACGGCAGCCCACCAGGTTCCTCTGTCCCTGGGATTCTCCAGGCAAGAACACTGGAGTGGGTTGCCATTTCCTTCTCCAACGCATGAAATCGAAAGGTAAAAGTGAAGTCGCTCAGTCATGTCTGACTTAGCGACCTCATGGACTGCAGCCTACCAGGCTCCTCCTTCCATGGGATTTTCCAGGCAAGAGTACTGGAGTGGGGTGCCTTTGCCTTCTCCGATACATACAAGCAGACTATTGAGAGAACACTGTTTGCTGAGAGCCTTAGCTTGTTACCTGGTAAAGTAAATCTTTCATCTGAGTACCATATTAATCAAGTGCTCTGGAAGTACCTGGGTCACAGGTAAGCAAGGGCACTCACCCTCCATGCCAAACTTGAAGTTGGTTAGATCAAGTGTTCTGAGGACTGTAAGAAGTCCATGATGTGGTCTGGACTCTATTTCAGAGCACTTTTCAGGTCACAGATGGTACGTCATTATGTGAATTAGATCTGTATCAAGTCATCAGGCCTTTTGCTAGTACCAAGAGAAAAGAAACCTCGGGTATAATAGTACCCATCATCTTTCCATCCGAGGACAAAATGTGTTTTTGTACATGTGTATAACCTGTCAGTGGTCACCCTGCTCTGGCCTGGGTCTGAAATAATGGACCTTTCAAAGGTTAGGAGGCAATGACATTTATAAAGCTACTGGAGAGATATTTCTGCTGTGCCTCTAAAAACAGAAATGCAACTCTTTCCCTGTCATCAACTTGATGACCTAGGAAAACACATTTTAGAAGCTATGCCTCAAAATGAGGACAGTCTTCTTTTGTCAGAGTGGAAAAATGATAAACTACAGAAGGCATGGGAAACTGACTTCTCCTTGAGTCAGGGGTTAGCACCACTGTACTTTCTCTCAGGAATTACTGTGACGTCTGTGTCTGTAGGTAGGTAAAAATCCAGATGGGGAAATGGATGACTCCAAAGTCATATATCCTTACTCTGCAATACAACTCTATCAAACTTAAAATATATTTTGATTTTTTTTGAAAGGTAAAATAAGTAGCAGGAAAAGAGACAGAGAGAAAAGCACTTTGAACACTAGGAGACATAATATCAAATCTCTTTTGAACTTTTTACTAACCTGGCAGACAGAAATTTAAAAACTGACAGATAAAAACTAAGTATATCAATTATATTAATGAATTTAAATAGGAGGCAACTCTCCTACCATTGGTCAAACCAATATCTAACAGTTTATAGTTAGATATAAAAAAAATACAAAGATAAGAGAAGATCTGAAGGAAACAAGAACAAAACAAAAAAGAAGGGCAGTGAAGTCACCAAACTACAGCCAACATAAAAGAACCAAGTGGGATAAAGGGTGAAACTGTTAGGGGAAGCACACTGATTGAAACTACCCACCCTGGCCAGGCACCATAGTAACCACTTGCATGAGTTGTTTTATGACAGGAGATCCTGATAAGGAATAGGAAACTAATAAGCCACCACCAACCGGAAGAGTTAGGGAAAGGTCAAAAGGAGGCACCGCGTGTCCGTCCACTTCCCAGAATCCCTCTCGCTAGCATCCATCTTGGCTGAGCAATGCATGCACCACCAGGAAAGACTCTGAATTAGAATGATTGGCCAAAGACCAGCCGGAAAACTAATCCCATCACCATAAATCCAGAGACTGCGAGCCACACGGCAGAGCTGTTCTCCTGGGTTCCCTTACCCTACTGCTCTCCACCCGGGTGCCTTTCCCAATAAAATCTCTTGCTTTGTCAGCACATGTGTCTCCTCGGACAATTCATTTCTGAATGTCAGACAAGAGCCCAGTTTCGGGCCCTGGAAGGTGTCCGCCTTCCTGCAACAATACCTTTAAATTGGAAAAGTTGATAAACTAAAATTAACATAAAATAATGAAATGGTAAATGTTAGAAAAACATCCCAGTAAGTATTTTATCAACTCAACAGAGTACAATTCTAAACAGAGCAGCCCCAGAAATTCTAGACATAAGGAGCTTAAGGACAGTAATAGAGTTGGATAAGAGTTGCCCAGACTGCAGCTCACCAGGCTCTTCTGTCCATGGGATTTCCCAGGCAAGAACACTGGAGAGGGTTGCCGTTTCCTCCTCCAGGGATCTTCCTGATCCAGGGATCAAACTCGAGTCTCTCATGTCTCCTGCATCGGCAGGCAGATTCCTTACCACTGTACCACCTGGGAAACACATTTTCAGAGTAGGCAGACTTAATTCAGACTGCAAGCTATAATTTTTTTTTAAATTAGTATAGTTTTCTAAAAATGTTTTCAGTCACACAACACAGGATTAAGAGACTATTAATTGTTCACATTAAAAAGCACTGTACTTATTTTCAGGGTTGTATGAGGGAGAGGAGATTGGTGGTTTGAACAGCAGAAAGAAAAATTGGAATTAAAAAAACAAATGAATTCAGGGATAACTTATTCTCTTGCCCTGAGACCAGATCTGCTGTTCAAGCCAAAACGACTGGCCATTCACCAGTTATTCCATCAGTTATTCTAGTTTGTAGAACACTTGAGTTGAATTGACATAATTATAATTGGATAAGCCATTTTTTTCCAGCTGAATTTGGATCAGTTCCTTAATTCTTCCATTTTAGTTTATGACTATCTTCCTCATCATCCATTTTTAGTAAAGTAGACAGTCCTTCCTGAAAGCCAAACTATTCCCTAGTGTATTTACTATCTAAGTCAGGGTCCTGGCATATTCGCTTTTTTTAAAGCTTTGGGTAAAGATATAGGGTGTTAGCCAGAGGGCAAGCACAGGTATATGAATGAGATAGAAACATTTTGCATCCTGGTAAAGGATTAGGGAAGCAGATCAAATCAGCAAGAATGACCTGGATCATATTTTCAGGCCTGAGAAAATTATGTTTACTTTTTAAAAGCAACATGAATTTTACCATGAAATCTTGGTCCTTATACTATGGGCCCCAAGCCAGATTAATCTTGTGTTCACTGTAAAAACAATAAAGGGACATATATTGCTGAAATGTTTTAAGGATCGTTCTAAACACATCACAAGTATCAATATACTAAATTCTCACCATGGTCTTTTCTTTATCCCCACATCAATGAGGCACACACAGAGCTTACACAGCAAGTAGATGGCAATCCTGGCATTCATACAAGGCACTTTAGCCTCTGTACTAACTATCCTCCTGGTATTCATTTGTAGATGTTTCTCCCATTTGCTTATATGTCACTTTGTGGGATGGGGCAGTGTGGTCTATAGAAGAAGAAAAAAATGACTTTACCTTTTACAATTAGAAATTATACTTGATGTCAGCCCAGTGTTTGCAACACGGAAGATATTAAATATTTTATTTAAAAAGTTAACAATCATGTCAAATATTTCTCTCTTGCACAAAAAAAGCCCGGGGTGGATTCAACAAGTTCACATCTCACCTAAGGTAGCAAGCAAACATCTAGACTGAGGGAAGAATAAAGGGAGAAAATCTTTCAAAGATGTTAGTCTAGCATTGTCGTGCCATGTAATAGGGAGCTCAAAGCAATGCAAGTTTCCATGAGGAAGGCACTTGACCTTGGGAAAACAGCAATGACTAATACCAAAGGAATTAGCAAGTGTTCCAGTTTCCCACTCTGTCTTCAATTACTTTGATGAGCAATTAAAATGCTAATTAAAAAACAGTCTAAAACTTAGCACTCGGAAGGTTTGGAAATAATATACTCACATGTTCTACGACACAGACAATAAGGTCACCAAACAAAAAACAATCAGAAAAAAAGAGTTGAATTATCACAATAATGTTCACGTTAAACTCTGTTTATGTGTTTACAAGGAGCATGTGATGGTTGTGGTTTAGTTACTAAGTCACGTCCAACTCTTTCGACCTCATGGACGGTAGCCTGCCAGGCTCCTCTGTCCATGGGATTCCCCAGGTAAGAATGCTGGAGTGGGCTGCCGTTTCCTTCTCCACACAATGGTATGTGTATACCATTATTCTCCAATGTGAATTAGCTTATTTATCATAACTTTCCTTAGGAAAACAACTTTTTTATTAAAATTGACAATCATAGATTCTAAGCATTTTCCTAAAGTAGGATAAGACGTAAATTAGTCTAGCTCAGAATAATTAATTAAAATATTGATAACTTAATTTGCCTAATGTTGTGGGGCATAGGGTTTTCATGTTTCCCTCTAAAGAACCTGGATGCTGGTTTTTTTGTCATTCTTTCACAATCACTCTTGAGAGTGAATTGAAATAGTTTTGAATGATGTCTATTTTCTTTTTTATTTGATGTTGCCACAGCATTCAGTTCAAATGCATCAATTCTTCGGCGCTCAGCCTTCTTCACAGTCCAACTCTCACATCCATACATGACCACAGGAAAAACCATAGCCTTGACTAGACGGACCTTAGTCGGCAAAGTAATGTCTCTGCTTTTGAATATACTATCTAGGTTAGTCATAACTTTTCTTCAAAGGAGTAAGCGTCTTTTAATTTCATGGCTGCAGTCACCATCTGCAGTGATTTTGGAACCCCCCAAAATAAAGTCTGACACTGTTTCTACTGTTTCCTCATCTATTTCCTATGAAGTGATGGGACCAGATGCCATGATCTTCGTTTTCTGAATGTTGAGCTTTAAGCCAACTTTTTCACTCTCCTCTTTCACTTTCATCAAGAGGCTTTTTAGTTCCTCTTCACTTTCTGCCATAAGGGTGGTGTCATCTGCATATCTGAAGTTATTCCTATTTCTCCCGGCAATCTTGATTCCAGCTTCTGTTTCTTCCAGTCCAGCGTTTCTCATGATGTACTCTGCATAGAAATTAAATAAGCAGGGTGACAATATACAGCCTTGACGTACTCCTTTTCCTATTTGGAACCAGTCTGTTGTTCCATGTCCAGTTCTAACTGTTGCTTCCTGACCTGCATACAGATTTCTCAAGAGGCAGGTCAGGTGGTCTGGTATTCCCATCTCTTTCAGAATTTTCCAGGGTTTAATGTGATCCACACAGTCAAAGGCTTTGGCATAGTCAGTAAAGCAGAAATAGATGTTTTTCTGGAACTCTCTTGCTTTGTCCATGACCCAGCGGATGTTGGCAATTTGATATCTGGTTCCTCTGCCTTTTCTAAAACCAGCTTGAACATCAGGGAGTTCACAGTTCACGTATTGCTGAAGCCTGGCTTGGAGAATTTTGACATTACTTTGCTAGCATGTGAGATGAGTACAACTGTGCGGTAGTTTGACATTCTTTTGCATTGCCTTTCTTTGGAATTGGAATGAAAACTGACCTTTTCCAGTCCTGTGGTCACTGCTGAGTTTTCCAAATTTGCTGGCATATTGAGTGCAGCACTTTCAACTGTGGTGTTGGAGAAGACTCTTGGGTCCCTTGGACTGCAGGGAGATCCAACCAGTCCATTCTGAAGGAGATCAACCCTGGGATTTCTTTGGAAGGAATGATGCTAAAGCTGAAGCTCCAGTACTTCGGACACCTCATGTGAAGAGTTGACTCATTGGAAAAGACTCTGATGCTGGGAGGGATTGGGGGCAGGAGGAGAAGGGGACGACAGAGGATGAGATGGCTGGATGGCATCACTGACTTGATGGACGTGAGTCTGAATGAACTCCGGGAGTTGGTGATGGACAGGGAGGCCTGGCGTGCTGCAATTCATGGGGTGGCAGAGTCGGACACGACTGAGTGACTGAACTGAACTGAACTGATACAACTTAGTATATTAATTACAAATCTAAGAAAGCATATATAGTAGTTAATAGTGAGAACCATTAAAAAAAGAATAGGCTGTATGAGGGAAGCAGTTTTTCCTCCATATATGCCTGGAGGAGGAAATGGCAACCACAGAGTAGGACAGGACTTAGTGACTAACCAACACAAGAATGCCAGCTATACGCTATGTGCCTAAGACCAAAAACTGTACTCAGCGCAAGTAAAAGTGAAAGTGTTAGTGGCTCACAGGGGAGATGCTATTTGTTGATGAAACCAATTCACATAATTTTGACCAAGTGTAATCTATAAGGAACACCAGTCTTTAAAATGGAGCATCATCTGTTTTTTTTTTTTTTAAATAAACTAAGTAATAGAAATGTAAATATTTAAATGTTTTCTAACCCACCTGGGCACTAACTCCAGTACATTTAAATAACCAAATAAAAATCTAATTATCTTAAAAAAAATTATACAGACTTTTGTGAGATGGATCCAAACTCTTGAAACGTTTTCCTTCAAAACAGAGTTTTGAAAAAAATACTTTCTGTCTGTTTCCTTCCATTTTATCTGCAAAGGAATGGTCTTTCAAAGTAAGTCTATTTTTCTCTACTCCTGCCAATCAATTCCTGCTACTATTATTGCAATTCCTTTTCACTGGTTTCTTAACCCCAGTCTCACTCTATTTTAATTTCTTCTCTACAATGTCATCATCTGTTTTTCTAAAATGGAAATGCTTATAGTATTTAAAATACACACTCAGAAGTCTTTACAACAGAACCAAGTCCAAATTCTTTATCATACTATTCATTTTTTTTTTAATAGGATCTCAACTTTTCCTGCCTGTTTTGAGATCCTAGTTGCTAATAGGATAAGTAAACCATTTTATCCTCTGGATCTTTGTTCATTATGGTCTCTTTTGCTCTGCCTTTCTTCTTTTCCATGCATACTTAAATGTTACTTCATCTTTTGAACTGACACTTACTTTCATCCAAGTTGATTTATTTATGAAATTAAAAAGATCATCTGCTGATGTGACTAGAGCAGATCTGAAGTTCAAATGAGATTATGAAAAAAGTTTATAATGTAACAAGTTGTGAGAACTAGCATCACACATGTATCATATATGCATTTATGTGTAGTTATGTGCTTATGGAATAATAGTACTAAGACACATTTTACCACTGAACTGTCTCTTTTATCCTAAGTGAAAGTGTGAAAGTGTTAGTAGCTCAGTCATGTCCAATTCTTTGTGACTCCATGGGCTGTAGCCCACCAAACTCCTCTGTCCATGGAATTCTCCGGGCAAGAATACTGGAGTGGGCAGCCATTCCCTCCTCCAGGGGATATTCCTGACCCAGGGATCAAATCTGTGTCTCCTGCATTGGCAGGCAGATTCTTTACTGTCTGAGCCACCAGGGAAGTCTCTAAAGAGATGTTAACTGGGAAATGATTTGCAACATTGGCACAAAAGCCTATTTTTGGTAGTTCAATGTTACCCAAACCATTAAATTACATTACAACTGAAGAGACACGCTGACAAAGCAGCAGGTTTTATGCACTGGAGCATTTTTGCAGACCCCAGAGTAGAGGTCCCCAAATCAAATACCTGCAGGGAGTGTGCCTTTAGCATATGCGTGCTGTAAGGCTGCCCGTGGTAAGCTGTTCATATGCTTATGTAAGCATAACACCTGCCTACTTTTATGTCCTTTAAAACACTGTGTGGGCCTATCAAACAGTCAAGCAAAATATATTTTGTGGAGTGTATTTCTCAACAACTGCAAATTTGAAATCTCTGATGTTAGGCTCATGGAGGCTGCTACCACTTCCAGCTTTCACTTTCTGTGCTAAGTATGCTTCCTATTCAGAAAAAGCAGTGAGAATAATTTTGAATATAACTGTAATGCAAATCATAATGATCAAATGATTTAATAGTAACACATAGTGTATTGGCTCATTTACCCTCATAATTAGATTAGCTCTGATAAGACCACCCCACAGCTTCTATCAGTGACTCAGTACAACAAACATTTATTAAGCATCCACTGTCTCTAGAAATGGTTTGGTCCTTGTGGATTAGAAAATAAATCAGACCCAGTCTCTGTGTGTAAGATGCTTATAATGCAGTGGGGGAGACTATTGTAAACAGGTAATTTCAACATAGAAGCTTCTAGGTCATTATAAGTATTTAATATATGTTTGTGGGAAGAACATGTGATGAATAAACAAAAGAATAGATGATGTAAGTATGGATAGGGTGGATAGGGTGCTCTGGAATGCAATCCAAACATGGTAGAAAGAAAGGAATAAAATGGTTTCCTGGGAGAGATGATTCCTAAGGACAAGTAGGGATTTGCCAAGCTAAGAATAAAACTTGGGTTATCAGAGAAGGTAAAAAGAGACATAAAAGAAGCATCAAGAAACTAACTTAGTATGTAATTTTGTAACTCCGTGCTCATAAGTCTTTTTAAGTTGCCACATACATATAAGCTATAAACACATGCATAATTAATGTCTGCAATAAATAGCTATTAATATTGTTAATTTAAAATATGGAAAACATAGCAGTGTAAAAGGTAGAGCTAGGCAGAAAACAATAAGACAGACTTTCTAAAGTCTTCAGTTCATTGTTTTTATATGCCGAGGTCTGCTAAGGATGTAGCTGTTCCCCAAGAGAACTGAATTGAAATACTGAACCTAAGGGAGAAAACAGGAGAGTCATTCAGTGAAAGCAGCCTCAAAAGAAATCCTCCAGGGTTCTGAAATACTGTTTTTGATCACATTCAGGCCCATATCATAACCCTCAATGATACCCTTAGGGACTGGCCTTCTTTCGCTGCATCAAAAGCCTAGATAGAGATGCAGGAGCAAGCTTTCCAGGATACAAAATGCTGTGTAAATCTCCAACCAAAAGTCAGAGAATGTGCTAACGTGACAATCACAACCCCTTTCTTACCCTCAAATGCCATCACAAACACCAAGAAGGCATGATTTGGTAACTAAATGATTAGACCCTCGGGGAAGCCTTTCAAATAGGAGACCTAGGTAAATTTCTTGCCTAAATTTTGTTGGCATAGAGTACTTGGAATGAAATATCAAAATAAAAGAGAAAGAAAAAATAGGTATGTGTGTGTGTGTGTATATGTATGTATATAGATGTTTCTGGGGTTATATCCATATATGTACATATATATATATAATAAACTCATATATATAAACTCATAATATATAGATTCATAAACTCATATAGAAATATATCAATTCAAATATATGTAAATACATATATTCCCATAATTCTAAATTCTAAAACTCTCATTATATATGAAACCAGCTATTAGGCTTAAATACACTTAAAAATGAATTTGCATTTCTAAAATATTTCTGGCTTTGAAAATCCTATACTGTTCTCTTGCCTTTTACTTATCTCACTTTAATTAGGCCTGCTAAAGAAAATGTAAGACACACTGGCATAAATTACCAATGCAGAACTTTGTCCAACATATGACTCAAACCAAGTAGCTTTTAAGAAAAATCAGGTTATCACTTTTCACAAGACTCTGTAGAGCTGAAGGACTCTCTACCTGAACATGATGCTATTGAAAGTGATTAGTCAGTATTTGCATGCTCTGCCTGAAGAGGCTAAAGGTCAAACAATGACCCACAGAGACTACAGAGGCACTATCACTGTTACTGATAACGCTGCCTTCCCTGTTACTTTCCCTTCAGATTACAAGATCTTTTGGCTGTACTCATCTCACTTCATTTCTATATTGCAAGCACCAGCGTACTGTTCATGCTATTGTGGCCGTCTATTGGGTGGTGCTGGGGGCTCAGAGGTTAAAGCGTCTGCCACCAATGTGGGAGACCTGGGTTCGATCCCTGGGTCGGGAAGATCCCCTGGAGAAGGAAATGGCAACCCACTCCAGTATTCTTGCCTCGAGAATCTCATGGACAAAGGAGGCCGGTGGGCTATGGTCCTTAGGGCAGCAAAGAGTCGGGCAAAACTGAAGTGACTTAGCACACATTATATCCTTGCTAAATAGAAAAGATGATATCGAAGCTTTGAGACTACAAAGGACTGCTTAGTACGTTACTTCATCTAACCTACAAACCTACTATCTAGGGGTTATTATCAAACATGAGGAAAACACTGCTCAGGATTTAAATAACTTGACAAGCTTATACATTCAGGTACTCTGTATGTAATACTCTACCCACCACAGCAGCTTGCCACAAAATTACCTGTTCTGAGTTTCTTAATAACCAAAGTGTTCTCAGTAATGGGACATGTTGGGTGCTCACTCAGTCAGGTGGGAAGAGAAGAGAAAATTAAGACCAGGTAAAATTGGGATTCCAACAATAATCAGCTCTAGAGATACACTGCAGTTTGGAAGACTAGTCCAAGAAGCTAAATTCCAGAAAAGAGAGCATAAGTGGTCTTAGCATTCATATCTAAGGAGACTACTCTGGTTATGGAAATGTGCCAGAAGCTGTCCCTGGTCAAAGGTGATACTTGTAGGTTGTACCGTCATAACTTTGATTACAAAAGCACATCAGGGTAAAGGACAAAGTCCATGATTAAAAAAAAAAATCTTTGTGGGCAAAACATTCAAATATTAGGTAGGTAGGTTGTCAGATCTCTGGTTAAACTGGGTATCAAGGAAGATCACTTATTCCAGCAGGGAGCAAGGGAATAAACACAATAAAAATATCCTTGATATAGGAGACACACAATGGAAGTTTTGGAGAAAGACACACCTCAATTGTCTTATAAGTAACTGTGAGTGCATTTTAGCATCAAAAATCCCAAGCCTTCAGCATGATATTAATTTTAGACCCTCTGCTGGGTCATGGATAAAATAACTCACACTTGATTCTGTTAAGACTCCATGGAGTTGAATCTTCAGGTTGAAATAATAAACATCATGATTCTGAGAAGCAACTAAATCTGTTTCACTTTTCTTTCTCTATCCTGCAATTAACACCCACCTAACTATCTGTTCCCTAAGGGGGATTTGAAAATCTTATTTCAAACTGAAAGTTCCTTGTAAACCCTAAGAGAGAAAGGTTTAATTGAAACCTTCAATTGCTGTTAGTTTTCTTAAGTCAATTTTTAAACATTTTCATTATGATGAAAATTGTGTTACAAAATTTACAATATTGCTATTAATAGAATCTGTGAAATAGTTCATCATAATTTCCAAAAATAGTTCATCAATAGGTCTGACCAATGCCACTTTATAGTACAAATATTAAAGTGCTGAAAATATTTAACTTATGAAGAAAACAGTTTTTTTAAATTTAATAGATACTATAGATGCCACCCACTATTTAGTAATTAAAAATAGGAAAAAGAAAAATATGTGCTAATACACTGCAATAAGTTTTCACATCTGCATTATAATTTATATTAGTTGTGGTTAATGCATTTGCTTTACTCATTTTAATTGAGTATTTATAGAGAAAATTCCACTCTGTTCATCAAAGTACACCATTAACTTATCACCACACAGTCATAATCAAAATACAGGTAAGCACCATTTTGCATAAACACTGGCATTTTATGAAGCCAATTCTCTGTCCTTTGGATTAGGTGAAAAAAAAATGTGTACTTACTTGATACTATGAAATGTTACCAGCTCACTTTTTAAAAGAGAAGGATCTCTTTTTGACATAATTGTTGGTTTCTGTCCCTAAACAAAGCTGAATTCTAATGATTTTCCAGTCAACCTAGGGCTAATCAGTGAATGAGAGCAAGATATAGCTGGATCCTTATGCTTGCTTAGGTCCTCGTGAAGAAAACTGAGTAGAAAGATCATTCTGGGGTCACATCCGAGTTTAGTTATAGTGAAACTGTTCTGGAAAACTAGAATATGGGAAGAGAAGACAAACCTCGAGCCTGGAAGGGCCATCTGAGCTCTGCTAAGTAGGTCTCAGGTAAGTCTGAGCACTGAGTGGAGAAGTAATATAAACTCCAGTACACTGAGGCAGGAGTCAGCGCAGTCATGATTCTCTGGATGGGCAAGGAACAGGACCGAGTGGAGACACATCGCGACAGTCACTGTGCTCTCACCCCTTGATGCTCTCGGGAATCATACACTGGCTGGGGCTTTCCTGGTGGCCCCGTGGTTACGAAGCAACCTTGCAGTGCAGGGAACCCAGGTTCAATCCCTCATCCGGGAAGATCCTACATGCCATGGGGCAACTAAGCCTGAGCACCACAACTACTGAGCCACGACTACTGAGCCTGTGCACCTAGATTCTGTGTTCCACAAAAGAAGCCACACAGTACAAGGCCCACACATCGCAACTAGAGAGTAGTCCTTGCTCTCTGCAACTAGAGAAAGAACACGTGCAGCAACGTAGACTCAGAACACCCAAAAACAAATAAACATAGGGTGACCACTTAATTCCAGTTTACCAGAGACTTTCCCGGTTTAGCACTGAATTTGCTAAAAGTTGTCTAGGTTATTGTTCATACAAAATTTTCCTTCTTTTGGGGGGTTTAAACTTGTTCAGATGATATGTTTCAAAGCTCATTTATTCTTCAGTGTTACTCTTTTGTCCAGAACTAAAGAATACACAGCTCTGAAAAATATGTCTGGCCACCACCAGAGATGAACAATACAAAAAAATGGTAACTTCTAATAGGGTTGTCTGTATTGCAGATTGTTAGAAAACCTAAAAAGTTTGAAAGTAAAAGTTGCTCAGTCGTGTCCGACTCTTTGTGACCCTATGGACTATATAGTCCATGGGATTCTCCAGGCCAGAATACTGGAGTGGGTAGCCTTTCCCTTCTCCAGGGGATCTTCCCAACCCAGGGATCGAACCAGGTCTCCGACTTTGCAGGTGGATTCTTTAGCAGCTGAACCACAAAAGGGAAGTTGGTAAATCCCCTTTCTCCTTGGATTCCAATCCATCACCATTAATAACAAAGCAAATGTCTCCACTGTACTCAGGCAGGTGAGCTTACTCAGGTGTCAGTCTCTGGGCATAGGTGGCACATTCTTGGAGCATAGGTGGCACCCGGTAATTACAATTCTTTTGCAATTACTGGTTCAATGCTTACAAATCAGAAGTAGCAGCAAAGTAAGAGATACACACGTACATACACATCCATATTTATACATACACACACACAGAGAGAGACATCTAAAACAAAACTAGCTTTAATTTTGTTGCCGGGGAGGAGCCCCCAAAGGGTTTCAGTGATATTCTCTTTATTTTTCTATAAATCCCTGTAAACCAGTTAATCCCCTTAATTTCCCTAACCTCATTGACATCGCCAATCTAATTTCCCACCAGGTTCTAAAATCACTAGGTAAGGTATTTCCTTAGTCGTGTTTCTCTTTGTCTCCCTAAATCCTTCCAGTATTAGGAAGAAGCTTTCTTGCTGCCTGTTTCCAAGCAGGCCACTATTGTGGACTCTACAAAATGAGAGGTGGTTTGTTCTAAATAAGATGGAATCAAAAAGAAGAGATAATATAGGGTATTAAGTCAACCACTGGCCAGGTGAACATTCAGATTGTCTGTAGGGGCCTTATGTAAATTTAACTTTATAGGTTCTGGAAAACATGGAAATAAATGTTCATTCACTCATATTTATGGAGTAAATATGCACACATGCATGCGCGCTCTCTCTTTCTCTCTCTCACATATACACACACACACACACACACACACACACACACACCTGTGTATGAACATTCATTTTGCACAAAGAAATCCCATTCACAAATTCTTGTTTTCACTATAATGTTTAGGACAGGCATTACAGAGTTGAATTTAAACATACCCTGCCAGTTTTAAAAAAGGAGTGAATTGGATATTTGTATTTGTAGAATGATTCCCGTATGCAACTACTATTATTGTGAAAACTCTGGTTGGAAGGGAATCTCTATTTGCAAGTACTATGGGGCCTTTACTGCTGCTGCTTACTGCTGCTGCTGCTGCTGCTAAGTCGCTTCAGTCCTGTGTGACTCTGTGCGACCCCAGAGACAGCAGCCCACCAGGCTCCCCCGTCCCTGGGATTCTCCAGGCAAGAACACTGGAGTGGGTTGCCATTTCCTTCTCCAATGCATGAAAGTGAAAAGTGAAAGGGAAGTCGCTCAGTCGTGTCCGACTCTTAGCGACCCCATGGACTGCAGCCCACCAGGCTCCTCCGTCCATGGGATTTTCCAGGCAAGAGTACTGGAGTGGGCTGCCATCACCTTCTCCGATGGGGCCTTTGCACTAAGGAACAATTAAAGGAAAGAATGGGAATTGAACACAATTCACTTTTTTGCTGTCAGGTCTCTCCCTGTGGAGCCTCACATGTCCCCAGGAGCCTGTACCCCTCCCCAGTCCTACCACAAACTCAATAATAGCTAAAGCAGACTAGACAAAGAGAGAATACTTATGGACCTCAAAGAGCTATAACCCTGATGTATCAGGTCATATGAGTTCATATGATAGAAAGTCTGAAGCCCTCGGAGGACCCAGAACATTGCTTCCTTCCCCCTCACCCCCGTATCACTAAGTGTTCTTTCCACAGATGTTTACATGACCTTTCTGCCTATTCTACATCAGGATCCCTGTATTAAGCTCAAAGATATCAAACAGTCTTGTATTCATCTTTGTCCTTTTAACAGAGGTTGGCCCAGGGTTTTGAATATATCAAAGCATAATGAATATTTGTAATGTGAATAGGACAATCTGAACAGATACGAAACACAGTATTTGAAAGAAAGATAAACTGCTGAATTATAACTAGAAACAGGATAGTTCATTTGCCCAGTTCAATATTCTTTAAATAATTGGTTTTAGTTGGCACTAATTTAAATTAAATTTTACATTTAAGCAGATATTTGTTGAGACTTCTCTTGACATACCAGGAAATCTGATGGCTCTGGGCCTCTTCTCCCTCTGTTAACAATTGGTTGCAATGAGATAAACAGACTCCTTTAGAAGCACTCAGTGTTATCAGTTTGCCATAGACCTCACCATTCCCTATTATTTTATGCCTGGGGTCTTTTACTCACCTGATTTCCTGGCCTGTTTTTGCTTGTGGAAAAATAAACTGGTTTGTGGAGGTGTATTTGGAGGCTCAGTAATCTCTGTGCACCCACAAGTCTAGCTGATCTTTAATTCCCTGGGCATTTCATGTGAAAGTGTGTATACACTCATGTGTGACTTTTTCTTAGGAATGGTTTCATCAGATTTTGAAAAGAATGTATAGCTCAAAAAACCTAGATTGAGAAATGAGTCACTCAATAAGAAAATACCAACTAAATACCTACTATATGTAGATTCTTAAGATCTCAGATCTTTTAAACCCTGAATATCTTACATTATGCATACAGGTATATAAACACACATATACACACCTCAATTTTAACAGGGACTTTCCATGTAGCTAAGAAGTAATCAAAGGTTCAGAGGAACACTGACTTAATTCACATTGTACTTCAGACTGAATGGCACTCTCTCAATATCGATTCTCAGCTGAAACTCTCATTTCCTTTGGATGATGATCTCAGATCAGACCCCTCAGTCTCCACACTTCAGCCATGACAAGGGAGTACAGAGAAAGTCTTCAGACTCATGATAAAAGACTTCCCAACCTGAATCTAAAATAAATGTCTCCAATTTATACAAACTGTGACATTTTAGAAAATCAAAGGGTTTAATATTGACTCAATTTGAAGCATTCCATCTGATTAAATATACAAGGACTTTCTTTGGTATTTAACGATCCTTGAATCTAGATGTAATCCTGCAAGCTGGAGCCTCTTCCTTGTTTAAAATACTATTTATTGGCTCATTTTATTTTTATTTTTTAGAGTGAGTTACATACACCCCAGAACAACTTTTTCTGTATTCTCTGAAGATTTACTTAACACCACCTGGGTTATAAAGTTACAGTGAAACTAGAGGAAGTTTTTAATCCCACTAAAAAGATTGCCATTAAAAGGAATTTTAGAATTGCTAAAAAAAGACAACGGGCCCAAATGCAGGTGCTTATGCAAAACGCTGCATCACCAAACTAAGACTTAAAAAATTAGTTTCACTCAGAAATGGAATCTGAAATCAGTCAATCAAGAATGACCTGATCAATATTACTTAGGTCATCTGCCTGACAGACCCTGTGTGTGTGTTCAGTCACTCAGTCGTGTCCAACTCTTCTAAGATTCCGTGGTCTGTAGCTCGCCAGGCTCCTCTGTCCATGGGATTCCCCAGGCAAGAATACTGCAGTAGGTTGACACCAGGGGATCCTTCCTGACCCAGGGGATCTTCCCTACCCAAAGATGGAATCGGAGTCTCCCAAGTGCCCTGCATTGCAGGCAGATTCTTTAATGCTGGGCCATCAGGGAAACCCATCTGATATACCCTTGCTGTCTCCTAAAGGATACTTTGTAGCCAAACAGCTTTGTTGTCAATGGTAATTCTCTTGTTGCTGCTCCATTCTGTCTATAAAAATCTTTCATTTTGTACAGTTCCTCAGAGTTCCTTTCTATCCACTAGACTAGATACTATCTGATTCAAATTGATTTTGCTCAAATAGACACTTAAAAGGTTTAATGTGTCTCAGTTCATCTTTTAAAGAATCCAAGAGGTCACCTCCAAAATGGATATGCTTTCCTGGAATAGTACACTGAAGAGGTTTTGAGAAATGAGAACCACCCTATCTGAAACACTGTAATATGTGCAGAAGCAACACTCTCATTCCAGTTTTCTGCACAAAGTGGAGCATCTTGCTCCAAAACTGCAAAATATCAATGGGAAATTCCTAGCAAGAATAGGTACAGTTACTGGTGCCAAGTCGGGGGTAGGGTGATAAAGAATAGGCAAAGGAGCTTGTTTCTAATGGTATTAGAGATGCCTTATTCAGAGGTAAAGGAAAGCTCGTAATACATATGCATATTATTTATATGTGTGTGTGTATATATATATATATATAGTGATAGTGAACTATTAGGAGATACATATATATATATATGTACACACATCTCCTAATGGTTTAAACTGGGTTTTCTGACCACATATAGATGTCAACTACAAACTGGCACTTGCCATGGGCACTTGCCATTTACCTCTATAAAGATTAAATCAGGTGCTGTTGTAGCTACTGATTTTCAACACCCTCTGAAAGGCATTCAGGGTGGAGAGCAGAAATGAGGTACTCTGTGATAGGGGGAAAACTGCCAGAACAGAACTTTAGATAGTTAAATATTTTCAGGTATAGATTTTATGAGCCCAATTCTTGTATATCCTCCTATCTAGAAAAACACTAAAATCCTTCATGGTGATGACTGCTCTTTGTGACTAGCAAAAACCTTCTGCAACAAATATGTGCTTGATTACATGTACTCCCCCTTCAGCAAAATCACATCCATAATGACTTCCGCCCTGCCCCTGTGGAGCAGTTCCTCCATCTGAGGTGCTGCCTCCCAGTCTGCAGTTCTCATTCTGCCCCCAATAAAACTTAACTCACAATTTTCACATTGTGTAATTTTTTAAAGTCAACATAAAGATATTCATACACTATGATGCCTGGCTTGCAGAACTGTTCCATTCTTAAAGCACTGTGCCTACTTAGTCACTCAGTCATGTCCACCTCTTTGAGACACTATGGACTGTAGCCAGGCTCCCCTGTTCAGGGGATTTTTCAGACAAGAATACTGGAATGGGTTGCCATTTCCTCTTCCAGGATACCTTTCCTATCCAGGGATTGAACCTCCATCTCCTGCTTTGCAGGCAAATTCTTTACCTCCTGAGCCATCAGGGAAGCTCTCTTACAGGGTCAAAATGGTGTATTTTATGTAGGTATCTATAATAATGAATGGAGTAGGAAATGGCAACCCACTCCAGTATTCTTGCCTGGAGAATCCCATGGCCAGAGGAGCCTAGCAGATTATGGCCCATGGGACAGCAAAGAGTTATAATGAAATTGACTCATATAGCACTGTGGATTCCGTATAACTTTATCACATACATTATGTTGCATGACCATTATAAGCTGGGAGCAGTCAGTCAGTAGTGGTGGCATTGTCATCCACAACCACACACTCATACACATACACACAAACCCACACAATTCACATATACAGTACCTGAATGTGTACACACACATTCTCACACACTGGCACATATACACATTCAGAATTCACACATACTCACAAATATGGTCATGCATATAATATACTCACACATATGTATGCTTCTGGAATGTGTACGGGTCTAAATTGTTGCTCTTCTACAACTGTAGTGTGTTAAAGGTAAAGTTCCTAAATCAAAATACGTGGACAAGAACTTATGTACCTCAATTCTCTAGCACAGATCCCTAAATTAAAGGGAAAAAAAGAAAGAAAAGGAACTGTAATCCCATTCCAACTGAGAAGGTTTACAATTGTAGAAGTTTATTTGTCAACCTTTTTGTGTCTTGAATGTCTCCTTGATACATTGGGCCAGGCTACTTGCTCCATGATGATAAACTTTGTCACATAATAGCAGATATGTTGGGTTTCTGAAATACCCAGATATTGAATTGCAGTTACAATGCTTGTAAACAGAGGCAAAAACATGCCAGGGAAATTGAAAGCAGGCGTGGTGCCTAAAGAGCAAGGGTTTACTTAAAGGCTTGTTAGCTAATATCAAGAGCATTCACCCAAATCTGACCTCTGAGCTCCTTTACAAGCATCTAACTATGTTTCTCTGCAAAACAAAATTTTTTTTCCAATTTATGCTTTTAAGTTATTTAACTTAAAAGTCAGAGCAAAAATGAGCCACATGGAGAGACCAGAAGGAGTGTAGGTGGAAAGATTAAAACTGAAGCATAATTCACTGTCTAATGCACATTTCCTTGCCACAACTCTGCTCTCTCCACCTCCCTAAAGCTCCCTTCTTCATCACCTTTTCTCTAATATTTCTCTGTGGTTCTCCCACATCATTTTTCTCTTAGATCTTCAGGGAGCTGTACTGTAATGAAATCTCCAGTTTGCTAATGGGCAATAGAATAATTGAGTTGCATGCTGACCCATATTTTGCATGCTAATTTGTGTCAGCCGGGGATACTTTCTTTTTTTGGTTAAATGTTTCCACCTTTGGTGAAAAACTAGTTGAAAAACCACAGACAAATCACGGACACAAAGGACCAATAGTAAACAAGCAGCTGTCTTTCAGTTCTTACCACATGGAAAGACATTCATCTTACTCTAATTGGCATGGGTGGTAATTGTGAGCTGGGAGACAATTACCAGATAAAAGGAGTCCCTGGTTTGCACCTTTGCATTCCAATGAACCACCTGCTTTTTGTTTGTTTCATGCAAGCCTCATGTAATCCCCAAAAGATGATACAGAGTAGAACCTTTTGGCAAGGGAAGAAATATAAAGGGAGGAATGTAACCCAGAGCATTTGATTTAAAAGGGTTGAATTGTTCCCTCTTACACTTCAGCAGTGCCTGAAATGGATGTGGGAGAACCTGATTGACTTGGACCCCGAACAGGCAAGTCCTAGGAAGAGAAACTCAAATCCTCTTGTCTTGAACTTTATGGCCTTAGACCAAACCAGGAGTATGTGTAAAAAGACAACCCTATTGAATTAAATTTTCCTTCCTTTGGAGAAGGAAATGGCAACCCACTCCAGTGTTCTCGCCTGGGGAATCCCAGGGACAGGGGAGCCTCGTGGGCTGCCATCTCTGGGGTCGCACAGAGTGGGACATGACTGAAGCGACTTAGCAGCAGCAGCATTAAATTATAAGCAGCTCTTTCCTGTCTGCTCAAGACGTTGGATGTGACGAGGGGATTTTATTCACTGAAGATGTTAAATGTCATTCCTATTCTTCTAACTTGCTGTGTAAGAAAGTTTGTATCAATGGTTATTCTTTCCACTTAAGTTCTAGATCGATAATAGTGTTTAATATTTCAGTCGTCACTCTGTGTCAGGCTAAGTCATTTACATACATTATCTCAGTTAAATATCCAGGATACATAGTCATTCTTATGCCATTCTCACAGTTATTTTACAGATGAGGAAACTGAGTCTCAGGGAAATTAAATTATGCAAGCTTGTGCAGTTAGTGACAAAATGAACTATTGTACCCACCGCTCTCTGATGCTACACTCTCACCTTTAACATTTATTATAACTATGATAAAAAAGAAGCAAAATCAGGATACTAAATAATCATGGATAATAAATAGTCTGTATTATTAGTCAGCAGTGTTCAGTGTTACACTATTTCTATTGAACCTTAGCACATTTCTCACCTGAACCTCACAACCACCAAGAATGATAGATAATAGTTCCCGTTTGATGAATGAAAACCTTGAAATGACAGGTCAAATGACATTTCAAAATCACACAACATATATGCAAAGCTCCCAGCCTCGTTATCACATACACACAATATGGAGCAGGAGAAAGAAGACTCTAACATTTTGATAATTTAAAAACTGTCATCTTTCCTGTGGGTGAGATTTATAAGCTAAAGTATGAGTGTCACATGGCCCCAGGAAAATTTTAGCTAGACAAGATGACTAATAAGGTTATTGGTAGGGTTCTGTATAAGTGCAAGAGGGAGTATATACATTCTAGTAACAAGAGAAAAAATTGAAGAAAAACTGCACCATGTCACACTGGTGGAAGAAGTAATGCAAGTATGCATAAGGAAACAACGTGAATCTTTGAATGTCGGATAATAATTTTGCCAAAGAAGCCATCAGTCATCTGGACAATGGTTTAGCAGGGGAGGGAGAATCCAGGATACCAGTGTATTCAGAATAGCCTTTTCCCAAATATCCATCGTTTATCTTGACAGTCTTCTTGACTCCAAAACAGGGAAAGATAATCAGTAACAGGTTGTGGGTTGTTTTTTTTTTTTTTTTTTTTTCTTTTTATGATATCCTTTTGACCAGACTGGGTCTAGGACCTGATGAGAACAGAATCAAATTTGTTAACTACCATAAAGGAACTTACAAATGAAAGTGGTGGCAATCCATCCACATATATATGCAGTCCATGTTCAGATCTAACAAAGTGTTAAGTGGTGTTGCTATAGATTTCAGAAGTTCAGAGAATAAAGTAAATATTTACCAATTTCAAACAAGTTGCTTAGAATGCAATCACAAGATACACTGGTATAGAAAACTGTATTAAATCTCCCCAATGGAAACTAATTTATCCATGAGCTAAAAGACATTTGCATTGTCTTTAAAATGTATAGTATTCAGTGTGGTTGAGCTGCATTAATCCAAGTCTCTTCTGGAATATTTTCACTGTAGTTCAGCCATAAGTTATCAGGGCATTTCACCTGAAGTCTATGGTGCTTCTCCCTTGAATATGTAACCTTGAGCCCTCTTTATAGCTCATTAACATCCATTTTTCTCTAGCTGTAGTTAGATGCTTCCTGTCATCCATTTCAACAAGCATTTCTGGAAAATCATTACTCATCACTGATTTTTTTCCATTGTTTGCTATTTACTGGCCAAGACTATACACTGATGTCATTTAATCTCATAAGTTTTATGCTAAGACAAAGGATATGTCTCCTTAATGACTCACATACAGAATTTAAAAATGAAAGAGACCGATGGGTTTTTTGCTTGATTTCCTGCATTTTGTCAGTGGGGAAACTGAGGCGAAATATTTAAATGACACACCTAGGCAGCATAGTTAATGGTTGATATCAGAAGAGACCCACTCTTTCTTTTTCCTTGCTTTTCACATTTCTCCAGACTGTATCACTCCCATGGAATATTTATACCCTCCTGGCATTTAAAAGCAAGTTAGTAGAAATATAATCACTACCCAGTCTTTGCTGCTGAAGGGTTAGAATAATCCAGACCATGGAGATAGAAGGATGGGTTGATGCTGATGTCTTTAATCTGCCATGGCCAAATGCTGTTACTTTTCTGGGGCTCTTGCAGACTTCAAATAAAGATATGTGCTCCCTTAAACAGATGAGATGGACAAGGCAATGGCAACCCACTCCAGTACTCTGGCCTGGAAAATCCCATGGACAGAGGAGTCTGGTAGGCTGCAGTCCATGGGATCTCGAAGAGTTGGATATGACTGAGCGACTTCACTTTCACTTTTCACTTTCATGCATTGGAGAAGGAAATAGCAACCCACTCCAATGTTCTTGCCTGGAGAATCCCAGGGATGGCAGAGCCTGGTGGGCTACCGTCTATGGGGTCACACAAAGTTGGACACGACTGAAGCGACTTAGCAGCAGCAGCTGCAGCAGCAAACAGATGAGAGAAGGCCAATCGTGCGTTCACCCAGCTTTGGTGGGAACAGCAAAACACTCAGTGATATGAGGAGCCCAGGGAGTCCTTGTCCAGATGGGATTAGTAATATCTCTGTAATGCAAATATGGCCCAGCTATTGTAGGAGGCTGACTTATATCCGGAAATGACTTTCCTAACTCCATGAGAGAAGTTAAACTTTTGTGGAAGTAGTCATTTACTCTCTGAGTTGTGTCCGACTCTTTTGCGACCCCATGGACTGTAGCCCGTCACGGTCCTGTGTCCAGGGGATTTCCCAGGCAAGAATACTGGAGTAGGTTGCCATTTCCTTCTCAAGGGGATCTTTCTGATCCAGGAATAGATCCTGCGTCTGCTGCATTGCCAGATGGATTCTTTACCACTTAGCCACCAGAGAAGCCTGAGGGTGAGTCAAAGAGCACCCTGTGGGTGTCTTCCTGGAAATATTGGAAATTTCCACATGGTAAATTCTAAGTATGTACAAAAGTCACAGCACTGTTCTCACTTCACGGCCATTGTGTCTACTAGAAGGAAGTAACAATCACAAAGTTTACAGAGCTATGTTGTGCCTTTTATTTTTCATCCTGACTCCTAAAATCTAAAGACCAGAGAGCTAAGCAGAAGGAAAAGAGCAGAGAAGCTAGGCCTGTTTTATCCACAAGAACATATTAACTGACTATATTGTTGGTTGGCATCATTGTTTCAAAGAGCTTTAATGGATGATTTTTGTTCTTGGAAATACTTATAAAGTAAGAATTGTGTATTATCTTTATAAAGACATGATTGTAACATGTGCTTCTGTGTTTTGAGTGCCAGGTATTGGGTTAGGTGCTTCTCAGCCATGGTTCGTTTCCTTTCCTCTTTCACTGCACAAGGAAAGATTCATTGCCTTTCTTTCTTTCTTTTTTTTTAAACAGACAAGGACACAGACTTGGTAAGACTAAGTAACCTAAATCACATAGCTAATAAGTGGAGGGACCACTGAGTATGTCTTTTTGACTCTAATTCTTGGGCCCCAGAGGGAGTATGAAAACAGAACACTTGCCCAAAGACCGTACACATGCTACGTGGCCAACTCTAGAGACATCACACTGTCTGACTCTAGGGCAAAGAGAAGATTAAAGAAATTACTCTCGATTAAAATGTGATGGCAACTGGGGATAGAACAGTCATTGTCTGGAGTATATCAGAGCAATTCTATGGATCCCTGACTTAAGGTGAAAGTGAGTTGCTCAGTCGTGTCCGACTCTTTGAGACCCCATGGACTATACCATCCATGGAATTCTCCAGGCCAGGATACCGGAGCGGGTAGCCTTTCCCTTCTCCAGGGGATCTTCCCAACCCAGGGATCAAAGCCAGGTCTCTCACATTGCAGGTAGATTCTTTACCACCTGAGCTACCAGGGAAGCCTGCTGCTGCTGCTGCTGCTGCTGCTGCGTGGCTTCAGTCGTGTCCGACTCTGTGCCACCCCACAGACGGCAGCCCACCAGGCTCCCCCAGGGAAGCCTAAGAAGTATAAAAATGTGACAGTTCTTGGTTATAAAAGCAAACAAAATAACACTCTTTATAAATTACTTCCATTTGGCAAGTCTTAAGGGAGTGATCATTGTCTGTTATTTACACGCACTATCATAAGAACAATGATATTTGCAAATTGAGAATATAATCCTTCTGGATATCAAGATTACTCAGGTTTTGGATATCTACATGAAAAATAATGAATTTGGACCCCCTAAATCAAACCGTATATCATAAATAACATGAGTAAAAGACCAAACTATAAGAACTGATACTGTAAATAAAACTCTTAGAATACAATATAGGTGTAAATCTTAGTCATCTTAAATTAGGCAATAGCTTTTTGACTATGACACCAAAAGGCAAAAGCAACCACAAGAAAAATAAATAAATAGGACTTTACCAAAATTCAAAATGTTTTTGTACCTAAGGATACCATGAAGAAAGTGAAAAGGCAATTCACAAAATAGGAGAAAATGTCTGCAAATCATATATTTGACAAGGGCCTTATATTCACAATATATAAAGAACTTCAGCCCTCAATAATAAAAAGACAACCCAATTTTAAAAGTTGACAAAGGCTTTAAAAAGATGTTTCTCCAAAGAGACATCAAAGGCAAATAATACATATAAAGATTCTCAACTTTATTGGCTATTAGAAAAATTCAAATCAAAACCACAATGAGATATCACTTAATACTCTAATATTATTATAATATGATGATAATAATGATAATGATGATGATGATGGCAATAAGGATACGGAAAATTGTAATTTCCCTGCATTGCTGGTGGTAATGTAGAATGGTGCAGCCAGAATGGAAAACAGTTTGACATCATCTCAAAAAGCTAAACATAGAATCAGCAAACCATCCAGCAACTCTCCTCTGTAATAGGATCTAACTTCATTTTTTGACGTTTGGCTGTTAAGAGCTTTTAAGTCTCACCACCCTCTTTCTTTGACCAAACTAATACAAAAGCCCAAGTATTCCCTCTTTTGGCATTGTTGGGTGATTCAAACTACTGAGCCTCCTTCCCTTGCGTGGGATCATCACCCCAGCTCTATTCTCTAACCACAAAGTAAAAACTCAAGCCAGTCTTTTTTTTCCCCCTTTAGCAATTTTTGGGCTGGATTAGGAGGCCTGCCTTCCTCTCCCCAGAAAGCCTCATTGTAAAAATTTTCCATACCCTCTTGCTTTGTGTAGCAACAGCAGTCTTAACATGTAAACCAAATTTTGGGTGAGGCTACATCGTGTTTCTATATAATGACTTCAGCATAGTCCTAGGTATTTGCCTAAGATCACTGAAAGCATATGTTCATACAAAACTGGACGTGAACGTTCATAGCTGTATATAATAGCCAAAAAGTAGGAAAAAAATCCAAATGTCTCTTAACTGAGCAACAAATAATTAAAATGTAGTCGATTTATATAATAGGATATTGGGCATAAAAAAAAATGAAGATATCGTATGCAACACATAATGGATAAACTGAAAAAATTACACTAAGTGAAAGAAACCAGTCATGAAAGGTCACAAATTCTTTGTTTCCACTTATGCGAAATGTCCAGAATAGGCAACTTAATAGAGATGGAAAGTGGATTAGGGGCTGGGGAGAGAGGAGGATTGGGGAATGGCTGCTTAAAGGGTGTAGAGTTTCTTTGGGGATGAGGATATGCTCTGAAATTATATAGTAGTGAAGGCTCTGAATGTACTAAAGCCCAGCAATCTGTATGTATTAAAGTGGTGACTAAAGAAAAATAATAAAAAACACATTTTTAAAAAAAATTAAGAAAGATTACCCAGGTTTATCACAAGTAAAGCCTTGGTAACCCTATTCTTTGATCATGTCAATGTATGGCAAAACCAATACAGTATTGTAAAGTAAAATAAAGTAAAAATTAAAATTAAAAAAAAGATACTGATGACACCATATTTATCAGAGAGTTAAAAATCTAATTTATTATAATTACCAGGACTATGAGGTATAATCGAACCCAAGTCTCATCTGTTTATATTTTTCACTATTCAACTTGAACACTTATGTTCCAGAAACACCAACTGTGCCCAGACTTCCTTCCTTGTATACCTTGTATACCTGGTTTTTCTCCACTTGGGAAAGATCTAATCATACTTTTGGATTCTTTGTCCTTTGAGGTCAAGTTATAAAGCTAACCATCAAGTCCTCCTGAGAGTATTTTCTCCTCTTTGTCTCCTAAAGCATTTTATCATTGGATCTCTTCCACAGTTTTCTCAAACTCTCTCAATTTTGTACTTGACTTTTTGCCCCTGTCATATCTTCTCTACATTATGCTAAAATCCGTGGCAGCAGAATACTTTGTTTAACTTTTTCTTTTTAAGATGTAGATACTAAAAACAATTGTATTCAAGAAAAGGTAGGTGCATGGGTAGGTTAATACATTTTCAAATTAAATAACAAATTGAATAACAGCCAAGTGCACTGGAAATCTGTAACAGAGGAAGTATTGAGCTAAGACATTCAGTTTAGTCTTGATTCTTCTTCTATTTATTTATTTTTTTTCATCTTGAAAATTTCTAGTGCTCCTTGTATAATGGTTAATATGTTATCTGGAGACTTTGTACACTTTCATTCATCTCAGAAATCTCTATGGTTTCATTTTGTGATGAGTATACATCTACTGTTGAGGAGTTAAAATCTTGAACTTCTGGTCCATTGTTGTTGTGCTTAGTCACTCAGTCGTGTCTGACTCTTTGAGACCCCATGGACTGTAGCCCACCAGGCTCCTCTGTCCATGAGGATTCTCCAGGCAAGAATACTGAAGGGGGTTGCCATTGCCCTCCTCCAGGGAATCTTCCCAACCCAGAGATCGAACTCAGGTCTCCCAGATTGCAGGCAGATTCTTTACCGTCTTAGTCATTCCATTACACTGTACATATTGAGTGAGTTTCTTCTGACAGATGTTGTACTAGCTGCCATGGATGCTGCAGTGAACCTTGTATTGAGAGCAAGGAACAAGCTAGGAGAGGAGCACCCTTGGGAGAGAAAATAAGTCTAAAGCCCTGAAAACATGAATGGGCTTGACTTGTTGGAGGGATGGGATGGGGAAGTGAAAGAGAGAGGTTCAAGAAGGAGGAGATCTATGTATACATATAGCTGACTTATTCATTGTAGAGCAGAAACTAACTCATCATTGTAAAGCAATTTTATTCCAAAAAAAAAAAAAAAGTATTCTGGAAAAAAAAAAAAAACACCTCCCTGTTTTTCTATTTTGTATATTTCCAGTTTTGAGTTGTTAGTTTATTCCCTTTGTTTATTTTTCTCTTGGGATATTCAAAACATAAGGTACTTCACCTCATAAATATATTACTGTTTAAGAAAACAGAAGGGAGAGTGACAAGCATTGTGAAGGGGAGATTAACCTGTAGCGTTTCAAGAGTTAGGTGTTAGATTATGCAGGGCTTGGTAGGTCATTGTAAAGAGTACGTTTTTATGCTAAGAGCAATGAGGATTCACTGAAGGGATTAAAGTAATGACATAACCTAAGCAAGTTTAAGCTTTGGAAAGTTAACTCAGCTAAGTCAGTATGTAGCTATGTAAGAAATGCATTGAATAAAAGCAAAGACAGAATCAGAGAGTATGGCTAATAGGATGTTATTGTATTAATTCAGATGAGAAGCAATGAGAGCAAGTGGAAGTGAAATTAAGAAGACATGTACTGATTTACTGGAAGAGGAAATGGCAACCTACTCCAGTAACCTTGCCTGAAAAATCCCATGGACAGAGGAGCCTGGAGGGCTTCAGTCCATAGGGTCACAAAGAGTTGGACACAACTGAAATGACTTAGAATGCACGTACAGATTTAAAATGAATTTTGTATTTAGAAGTAACAGAATTTCTGTCATTTACTAAAATGGGAAAATACCCTATCCTGGGCATTGACATAATACTTATGTGGCCTTAAGTGGTATCTCAGGCGTAAAGACTATGAAGATTCTAAAGCATGGACTTTGTCTTTCTCGTCTGAAAGACAATGTCTTTCACCTATGAAAGTTGAAAATCAATAAACTTTTGTTTAATGAGTAAGACAGAATTTACCAACGACCCATTAAAGTATGATCAACTCATAGGTGGGATATGGAAGAAAACTCCACTGATTGGGAGGAAACTGGTAACCCATAGGTTCATTTCTACCATCTCCTCTGGTAATAACTCTAAACGCACTAGGATTAGCAGTTAATATCAAGGAGGCATTCTGGGAGGCATCATAGCACAGAGGGGAAGAAAGCTATATTTACAATCAATCAGAACTAAATTTGAATCACAATTTCATCACTCTACAGCTCTGTGACCATGAAAGATTTATTTAACACTTCTCAGCTTAAGTATACTTATCGGTAAATTGGATATACCATTATATTTCTTGAACAGTTGTAGTGAGGTCAATGGCATGTAAATATTTAAACAATGCCAAGTGTAGCAGCTATTAATAACTGGTGATTCTTAAAACAAATTAGATACTCCCTGGTTAGTACAAGAGGCCTACAAATGAAGAACTACCTCCAGACTAAATTAAGGCTGTATTTACTCAAAGACAGTGTCTCTCTGGATGTGATCTTTTGACTGTCAACATTAGAAATGCCCTGGGATTTCATAATAAATTTATGTTCTAGAGTTTCTCAAGCTGAATGAGTTGGAATCTCTAAAACTCTTTCTTTATCATTAAAAGAAAGAAAAATCTCCAACTCTAACAGAATATATTGTATCCTGAAGCTTAACACCATGATTTAATAAGTTCTTGAAAATAAGTTCTTGATAAAAATGTCCTTGGTTCCAAACTTCGCTGGTGGCTCAGACAGAAAAGTGTCTGCCTACAATGCAGGAGACCCAGGTTTGATCCCTGAGTCAGGAAGATCCTCTGGAGAAGGCAATGGCAACCCACTCCAGTCCTTTTGCCTGGAAAATCCCATGGATGGAGGAGTGTGGTAGGCTACAGTCCATGGGGTCGCAAAGAGTCAGATATGACTAAGCGACTTTCACTTTTGGTTCCAAAGGCTCTCTCTTGTTCTACTTCATAAAGTTTTCTTGGGACAGCTAAGAGATAAATGCTGATGATTTTACTAAACTACATCATCTCCCATTCCTTACTTGTACTTCTTTCCACATTTGAACTGCAAAGACGTGAACAATGAATTGACACCAAGTCTTTTATACAGTTGGCTTTTATACAAGTCAATTATTCCTATCATGAAGAATTCAGTTTACCAAGGCATATCTGGAACTCAGCCCCTCCAAGAGTCTTAGAGCAGGAGAAACAAATCAATTATATTCTAATGCCCTGTTTTTGTTTATTTTTTAAACTGAGCCCTTTAACTGAGCCCTGCAACAGCTATCCAAACTATGCTCTTTAGAGACTGAATTCCATTATCCTGTTTTTGCTTTTCCAGTGAATGCGACAATTCTTTTTTGTGATGCTACAATTCTGATTCTTTCTCTGCTTTTCTCACAGGAGAGCTTTTCTAGTTGTTTCTCTTGCTTGCCTAGGCCTCTTGATTGAATTTCACCTTGTCCTTTTTCACTCTAAACCACTGATCTCTCCACTACTGAATCTTTCTCCTCTTTATTCACCTTTGGCCAATAGCATACAGAATGCCCTAGCAACCAATATAATCATTAAGAGCAAGCAAAGAAGAGTGAGTTCACCTTAAAAGATGATCATATGTTAATTTTACCTAAAAAAGTTTTGTTTTGTTTTGTTTTCAAAAAAATTATCAGATTTCATAGTGACAGAGCAAATTATAACCCAGACCACTCAATCTTTCTAACACCTTTTATTAAATCCTCTAGGTTCTGCTTTGTATTAGGTAAAATAAACAGAACCACATATTCCTGGGATAAAACATTGTATCTGAGTACCTACCCATCCTATCTTGTTTGTAGACATCATACACACTGTGAGTGATATAACAGATATAATGATTCAAGGGATACATCCAAAGATAATGGAGAAGTCTGAATAAATATTACTCCCTCTGTAAATATTAACAACTCTGTTTAAAAGACATTACTTAGGGACTTCCTGGAGGCCCAGTGATTAGGACTTTACTTTTCAATGAAGTAGGTGTGATTTCTACCCCTAACCAGGGAGCTAAGACCTTACATGCTTCACAGTAAAAAGAAAAAAAACAAAACAAAACAAAACATAAAACAGAAGCAATACTGTAAGAAATTCAATAAATACAAAAAATTGGTCCACATTAAAAAAAAAAAAAAGACATTGCTCAAAATTCTAGAAAACTAGAAAAGTCCAAGAAAGATAAGAGTCCTCAACAGAAGAATTCATGGGCTAAATTCTAATGGAGTTCAAGTCCAAGGGAAAAAATAATCTCTCCTCAGCTGGACTCACACATCTCTTATCCAAACATGTCATCTACATAAGGAAACCTGATGGGCAAAGACCTTGGAGCCAGATTTGGTGCCCTACTTTCTGTTCATTTCTTTTTGGCATCTGCTATTGTCTATTCCATCTGCTTCCTTTAATGGTCTCTGTTCCCTTTCATATTTAAAAGTTTCATTTTGCTCCATATTTAAGTTGTAAATCTAGTTAACTTCTTTAGGAGTTGAGCATGTTATACATCTTAAATTATTAAAAAAGAATCTCATTTCTATGCTGCAATAGTTTCCAAATGCCAATCTGAGAACTGGCGAAGGGTGGTGACTAACTTTTTGTGGATCAGTGGTAAAGAAATAAAAACAGAAATCTAGAATTTTAAAATAAAAATATAGTCATTTCATAAAAAGAAATATTCTTTATTCTGAGATGTTTGCCCTTTTTGGTGTTTAATCATTCTGTTTTTTTTTAAATTATAATTATATTGGCTTTTTGCTTTTTCTTTACATATTTTTGGTGACATAAAAGTTGTCGATGCTATATCAGTTCCTCATTTTTGTTTTTATTTGTCTCTTTCAACCAAATTGCACCAATCCATAAAATCTAATTCTAGAAACCACTAAAAACACACATTTCAAATTGAAAATGTGTGCTTCTGAAAATTAAACAGTATGTTTCTCAGTTCTATTGGTTCAAAGCCATCAACCAGGCAACAGACACTGATTCTCATTTCATGGACAAGTATGGCAGAAACTGTAAAATGACCGTCAATTATCCCTGCTCCCTATTACTCATAACCTGGAGTAAGGGGTTCTGGGGTCCGATCCTAGTCAACATATTATAGCAAAGGTGAATGTCATTCACTTGATTTTGTTACAGAAGAGTACATGCTTCCCCTTGGTGACTTTGATAGAACAGGTAGCCATGGTGAAGCATCCACATGGCAGAGAACTGAGGGTAGCCTCTGCCTGACAGCGAGAAACTGAAACCTTCAGCCCTCTAGGTTGTTACTAACCATGTGGGCTTAAGACAGTTCTTCTTCAGGCAAAGCCAGATGGAACTCCAGACCTGGCTGACAGCTTTGCTTGCATCCTTGTGAAATCCTGAAACAGAAGATGCAGCTAAACTATACCTGGAGTCTAAAGCCATACCTGGTAATATCATAACACTACAAAAAAAAAAATCATATAAATGGAAATTGAATGAACTATACTCAACTGTTATTCAGTTGCTCAATCCTATCAGACTCTGTAATCCCATGGACTGCAGCAGGCCAGGCTTCCATTGCCTTCACTATTTCCTTGAGTTTACTCAAACTCATGTCCATTGAGTTGATGTGTATTGATATTCTGTTGCTCAGTTATGTCTGACTCTTTGTGACCTCATGGGCTATAGCCCACCAGGCTCCTCTGTCCATCAGATTTCCCAGGCAGGAATACTGGAGTGAGTTGCCATTTCCTTCTCTACCATTGAGTTGGTAATGCCATTCAACCTTCTTGTCCTCTGTCATCCCTTTCTCCTCTTGCCCTCAATCTTTCCAGCATAAGGGTCTTTTCCAATGAGTCAGCTCTATTCAACTTGTGGCCAAAGTATTGGAGCTTCAGCTTCAACATCATTCATTTCAATGAATATTTAGGGTTGATTTCCTTTAGGATTGACTGGTTTGATCTCCTTGCTATCCAAGGGACTCTCAAGAGTCTTCTCCAACACCAGAGTCAAAATCATCAGCTCTTCAGCTCTCAGTCCTTCTATTGTCCAGCTCTCATACCCATACATGACTACTGGAAAAACCATAGCTTTGACTAGACGGACCTTTGTTGGCAAAGTCATGTCTCTGCTTTTTAATATGATGTCTAGGTTGGTCATAGGTTTTCTTCCGAAGAGCAATTGTCTTTTAATCTCATGGCTGCAGTCACCATCTGCAGTGATTTTGGAGCCCAAGAAAATAAAGTCTGTCACTGTTTCCCCATCTATTTGGCATGAAGTGATGGGACCAGATGCCATCATCTTCATTTTTTGAATGCTGAGTTTTAAACAGCTTTTTAACTCTCCTGTTTCACTTTCATTAAGAAGTTCTTTGGTTCCTTTTTGCTTTCTGCCATAATGGTGGTTGGTGTCATCTGCATATCTGAGGTTATTCATATTTCTCCCAGCAATCTTAATTCCAGCTTGTGCTTCATCCAGTCTGGCATTTCACATGATGTACTCCATATAAATAATCAGGGTGACAATGTGCAGCCTTGATGTACTCCTTTCCCAATTTGGAACCAGTCCATTGTTGCATGTACTGTTCTAACTGTTGCTTCTCAACCTGCATACAGGTTTCTCAGGAGACAGGTAAGGTATCTTTTATTCCACCTTAAGAAGTTCTAGACTGGAAATTATTGAGTTACTCAACTCAGGCCCATGTTGAGGTGATTTTAAAAGGAATTATATCTCTTTTCAAGTTTTTCCCATTTACAATGTTAGAAGTCTTTGCCATCTTAATTATTTGAGCTCAAAACAATACTTAAGGATTTTTTTTTTAAACTAAAATAGTTTTAGCACAATAATCTCTACTTGTCTCCTTTAATGGGAAATGCTTTAGCAATGCCAGTGTTAGGGAACTGCAGAACTTAATTGTCATGGTAAGGCATTTGCACTGTTCACTGAGTCATGTATTAGTGTGACTGGAACTATTCATTAGTTAAGACCAGAATAGTCATCAGACAAAAATGTGTGATACAAAGTACGAGTTGCTAATACAGTTTTGAATCATAGGTCTAAATCAAATCTTTTCCTGTATATTTTTAGAACCTTGTTTGGTTTGGAATTCCTATCATCATTCACCCTCTGGTTACCCATTCCCTCATACAGACTATTGGCTGCAGTAGAAAGGAAGGCTAACTATTTCCTATATTTTTTATTTTTTAATTGGAGTATAATTGTTTTCCACTGTTGTGTTGGTATCTGCTGTCCAGCAATGGGCAATCAGTTATAAGTATACACACACGCCCTCCCTCCTGAGCCTCCCTACCACCCTTGCCATCCCACCCCACCGGGTCATCTCAGAGCACAGAGGAGAGCTCCCCAAGCTCCACAGCAGCATCCCGTTCGCTGCCTATTTACCTGGTAGTATGGCACTGGCAGCCCACTCCAGTCCTCTTGCCGGGAGAATCCCATGGGCAGAGGAGCCTGGTGGGCTGCAGTCCATGGGGTCGCTAAGAGTCGGACACGACTGAGCATCTTCACTTTCAGTTTTCACTTTCATGCATTGGAGAAGGAAATGGCAACCCACTCCAGTGTTCTTGCCTGGAGAATCCCAGGGACAGGGGAGCCTGGTGGGCTGACATCTATGGGGTCGAACAGAATCGGACACAACTGAAGCGACTTAGCAGCAGCAGCAGTGTGTATCTGTCACTGCTGCTCTCGCGATTCACCTCACCCTCTCTCCCTGACTGTGCTCACAAGACCATGCTCTAGGTCTGTGTCTCTATTCCTGCCCTGCAAACAGATTCATCTGGACCAGTTTTTTTCTAGATTCCAAACATGAGTTAATATATAAGATTGCTTTTTCTCTTTCTGACTTACTTCACTCTGTATGACACACTCTTTTTTTCCTATATTTTTGAGGCAAACAATACAGCAATTCTCTGCAGAGAAAGAAATTTAATTTGCATTGATAAACATTCACGGGGCAAGTTGAACAGCAAGGGAGAAAGGGTAGGACACTGAACAGAGAGTAGAAAACTGGCCCCCTATCAGCAAAAGACATTCAGAGAAGGGAGTACTCAAGATTATTTTTTTTTTAAACTGATTCCTTAGCAAATAAGTAAGAGGGTTTTTTTTTTTTTCAGCTAAATAGTTTGTATTGCTGGAAAAGTTAAATGTAACAATTTTCCAAAACTGAACACTAGCTTAAAATGCTACCGTGGCTGACAACAATATGACACAGAGAAACTGTCATTTCCAGTTAAAAGGCTGCACTCCAGTACTCTTACCTGGAAAATCCCATGGACAGAGGAGCCTGGTGGGCTGCAGTCCATGGGGTCGCTGAGAGTTGGACACGACTGAACATCTTCACTTTCACTTTTCACTTTCATGCATTGGAGAAGGAAATGGCACCCCACTCCAGTGTTTTTGCCTGGAGGATCCCAGGGACGGGGGAGCCTGGTGGGCTGCCGTCTCTGGGGTCGCACAGAGTCGGACACAACTGAAGCGACTTAGCAGCAGCAGCAGCAGCTTTCAGCTTTAACTTAAAATAAAAGTGTTGGTTGCTCAGTCATGCCCGACTCTGTGACACCATAGACTGTAGCCTACCAGGCTCCTCTGTCCATGGAATTCTCCAGGAAAGAATACTGGAGTGGGTTGCCATTCCCTTCTCCAGGGGATCTTCCTGACCCAGGGATCAAACCCAATTCTCCTGAACTGCAGGCAGATTCTTTACTAGCTGAGCCGCCAGGGAAGACCTATAACCAACCATCTACATCAAGTTGTCATTTAAAGTGAATTTACTGAATGCCTCTTGTTTTAATATTTACTTTCTAAAATATATTTTGACCCTCTTTGTTTTTTTTACCAGTTATTGTTTTAATTAAGACCATTTTCTAATATATAAATGGAGGAGTTGAACAAAATGCCTTCCTAGAGCTATGAAGTGCATGATTCAAGGTGACTTTCTGTACCTGTCAAAATGGGTAAAAACACAGCAGCATAAAACAATACCTTGAACAAGACTGAACAGCTACAGAAAAGTGCATTCAGAACTGATGTTTCTTTACTGCAATTTGGAAAGCAACTTGTCTTTTCAACTGATTGATTCATCTGGCAGAACAAATCTGCTTTTTGGAATCAACAACATGACTCAGTTAAATTTAATCCCAGACAACAAGCAGCTATGTGCTACACGCCAGGCACTGTGCTATGCACTAGGGATCTCGCAGCAGACAAATCAGCATGGTTCTTGTCCTGGGGAGTGTACGATTCAGAAGGAATGCAGAGATTAAAAATATAATCACAAACACGATGATGGCTGCAGAAAGAGAGGCATGAGATATCATGGAAACCTATTGAAAAATAAAGTCACATGCTCTCAAGTGTGAGGGAAGCACATGCGAATTGAGGATTTGTTTCTTTTACCAAAATAAATCAGTCAGTGTCGGTAACCTCCCAAAGGGAAGGCTCCCTACGTTCACTATGAGAGTTTTCCTGTGCCATCAGCACATATTTAATGTGTTTTAGTCTAGGCCTTGCTTCAGAATCTAACTGGTCTCTTACCTCATTACCATAAGTTCATCCTTAATTGTCTCCCTCTTCACCCCAGCCAGCCATTGTGGGCACGGGACTAAGATTGTCCAATGAGTCATTGCTTATTTAACTTATATGCAGAGTACATCACGAGAAATGCTAGTCCAGATGACTTACAAACTGGAATCAAGATTGCTGGGAGAAACATCAGCAACCTCAGATATGCAGATGATACCACTTTAATGGCAGAGAGTGAAGAGGAACTAAACAGCCACTTGATGAGGGTGAAAGAACAGAGTGAAAAGGCTGGTTTAAAATTCAAATTCAAAAAACTAAGATCATGGCATCCCATCCCATCATTTCATGGCAAACAGATGGGGATACAATAACTGATTTTATTTTCCAGGCTCCAAAATCACTATGAACTATGACTGTAGCCATGAAACTAAAAGATGCTAGCTCCTTGGAAGAAAAGCTATGGCAAACCAAGATAGCACATTAAAAATCAGAGACATCATCTTGCTGACAAAGGTCCTTATAGTCAAAGATATGTTTTTTCCAGTAGCCATGTACAGATGTGAGAGTCGGACCTTAAAGAAGCCTGAGCACCAAAGAATAGATGCTTTTGAAATCTGGTGCTGGAGAACTCTTGAGAGTCCCTTGGACAGCAAGGAAATCAAACCAATCAATCCTAAAGGAAACCAACCCTGAATATTCATTGGAAGGACTATTGTTGAAACTGAAGCACCAATACTTTGGCCACATGTTGAGAAGAGCCAACTCACTGGGAAAGACTATAATGCTGGGAAAGATTGAGGGCAAGAAGAGAAGGGGGGTGACAGAGGATGATATGGTTGGATGGCATTACTGACTCAATGGAATTTGAGCAAATCCAAAACTTAAAACAGGAGTTTGAACAAATTCTGGGAGATAGTGAAGGACAGGGAAGCCTAGTGTGCTGCAGTCCATGGGGTCACAAAGAGCTGGACATGACTGAATGACTGAACAACAACAGCAACAATCGCAGATGGAAAGACAGAAAATACGTACCATGAATAAAAATTTCCTTTTGCCCACTTGCATGGGTGTTTTAGAATTTAGGTTAGAGGCAGGCCCTCTTGAAACTTGCATTATATGTGTGTGGGTGGCCAAAGCTAAAGTAAACATATTAACAGTGAAGCCTGGAACCATTCTCTGAGCCTAAGCATCCATCCATTCTTTCATAACCCTCCTGAAACCTCTGATTTGTTATACACGTATTTATTGATTTAATGGATATTTATCATATGCTTTCCCTATGTCTCTCACTGTACTAGGTGCCAGAGATAATATGGATGATTAAAGGGATAGAATCTCTGCCATAAAGATATTTATATTTAGCAAGAAATCACAGCTGCATTTAGGTTAGACAAAGACTAAGGATGATAGAGGGGGATTGAAATATTATATAAGTGAAGGAGTTTTGCTAGTTGTTATAAAGATGCTTTCAGGCACAAAGAGTCTATAATGCTATGAAAATAAAATCAAGATGAATAATAACAAGGTATATATATATAAAGTAACAATATAGAAGGAGAAGCATGCTTTAGTTTTTCAAAGTGATTGGAAATACCTCCAGGTTTGGCCCAGGATACTTTTTCTTCTAATTACTATTTTCTTCTGATGCTTTAGAGTGTTATATAGGAACTGAAATTTGCATTATACAGTTTTCTATGGAGGGAAATTAACCTGCCACATGACTAGTTGCTCTGCTTGGTTTATTGTTTTGTCCTTCACAGGACAACAGTTCCCACTGCATATTTTAACACAGATGCCCTCTTTCTTCTATTACTTTACCACCAAATCGCCTCCCAAAATAATAAATAAAATCAATTACATCAACTCCCAGAAATCATTTGCTGGTTATTTAGCGAGGCCAGAGATGAACAGAAATCCACAGTCTTTGCTCTCAAGGAATTGATAATATTATGAGAAACAACCAGTACTGGGTTGAATAAGGTCCTCAAAAGTCCGTATGCACCAGAACCTCAGCATGGGGCATGGTTTAAAAATATGGCCTTTGCATATATACCTAGTGAAGAGGAGGCCATCCTGGATTTGAGTGAGCCATAGTCCAATGACTGGTGCTCTTAGAAGAAGAGAAGACAGAGGCACACAGACACGCATCTGGGGGAAGACAGGCATGTGAATATGGAGGCAGAAATTGGAGTCCTGCTGCTCTAAGCCGTGAGCTCACTCCAGGGATTGTTGGCAACCACCAGAAGCTGGAAAAAGTGGGACTCCCCTGGTGGTCCAGTGGTTGAGAATCTCCCTGCCCATAGAGGAACACAGGTTTGTCTCTGGTCGGGGAAGTAGGATTCCACAGGCTGCAGGGCACCCAGGCCCATGCACCACAACTACTGGAGCTGGAGCTCTGCAATAAGAGAAGCCACTGCAATGAGAAGCTCTTGCTAGAGAAAGCCCAAACACAGCAATAAAGAGCCTGGACATTGTAATGAAGGCCCAGATTAGCCAATAAATAAATGAATCTAAAAAAAAAAAAAGAAATTGGGAAAAAAAGCAAGGACAGAACCTCCCCTAGAGCCTTCAGCAAGAGAAAAGGGACCTATTTTAGACATCTAGCCTTCAGAACTATGAGATAATAAATTTGTTATTTTAACCCACGAGTTTTTGGTAATATGACTCCCCCACACCACCACCCAAGAAAACTGATATACAACCCACAAGGATAGTTTAAAGCAGAATATAATTCCAAATATTAGAGTCAAAGGAAGGGAATTAATCCTGGGCAAGCAGCATCTGTACTGTGTGTCACAGAATGGGCCAGCTACATAATCTCAACAAGCCTGCAGCCTCTGCTGAATAAATAAGAAAGGTGTAGTTTCTCTAGTGCAAAATTGGAAAACAATGCCTCCTTTGCAGGATTGTTGAGATTCCATGCCTGGCCTATTCTGTTTATTTAAAATATCACTAGACTATTTCAGATTAGGTGCACTGTGTGTGTGTTTATGCGTTAGGGGCTTGTGTCCAACTCTTTGTGACCCCATGGAACTGTAGCTCACCAGTCTCCTCTGTCCATGGAGTTCTCCAGGCAATAATACTAGAGTGGGTTCCCATTCCCTTCTCCAGGGAATCTTTCCAATCTGGGGATTGAACCCAGGTCTCCCTTATTACAGGCAGATGCTTTACCATCTGAGACACCAGGGAACATTTAGCTGTTCTAAACATTGATAACAAATTGCCAGGATTTTCCCTATCCTTAGTCCAATTTCATAACAATATACTACTTATATTTTAAAAAGAAACTTCACAAAATAAAGATTCTAGAGTACTAAATAAGTAAGCTTATGATTCAATATATTTACAAGCCACATAGGCATAAAGGATGATAGATTTATAATTTATATGTGACTCTTCTTAAAGCTCCCCAATAAAATACAGAGATTGTTTCATTTTAACTGTGCCTTTTATTCTGTAATGAAATCATTTACCTTGCCATTCTGGACATGTAGGGATTGTCTGTGCTGGATTTTTCGTATTAAAATAAAGACTCCCAATTACCTCTCCTTAGCATTTACTCAGTCTTCCCCAAAGCAGAGCAAATCCTGTTTCACTTTCCACTCTTTTCTTAAGTAAACAAGACATTTCATTTCCAACACTGACTGACCTAACCACAGTCCATCAGAGGCTGCAGATATTATAGGCAGAGTGTTGAGCTCAAAAGGCTTGACAAAATAATCAACACTTATAGCAAACTGCCAGAAAGAACAGGGGGATAGGCCATTTTAAGTCCTCTTTGACTTAGTGAAATACCCATTCGGAATTATAGCTGGAGTTCATAGAAAGTCCTTGAAAACTCTGCAGTTTAACAACCAACTCTCTGCTTGTCCGTCAGCAATGGCCTTCATTAAGAAGGAGCAAGCTTTCAAGCTCACTCTCTAGCAGGTTAAGCTTATTTCAGGCACATTTGTATACAAATTAAACCAACAAACAAAAAGACAATGAGAGCCAATTCCTGAAGTGGGTTTTGATGGTCCTGGAAATTCAATTCTGGCCTCAGTTCAGTTCAGTTCAGTCACTCAGTCGTGTCCAACTCTTTGCGACCCCATGAATCACAGCACGCCAGGCCTCCCTGTCCATCACCAACTTCCGGAGTTCACTCAGACTCACATCCATCGAGTCAGTGATGCCATCCAGCCATCTCATCCTCTGTCGTCCCCTTCTCCTCCTGCCCCCAATCCTTCCCAGCATCAGAGTCTTTTCCAATGAGTCAACTCTTCGCATGAGGTGGTCAAAGGACTGGAGTTTCAGCTTTAGCATCATTCCTTCCAAAGAAATCCCAGGGCTGATCTCCTTCAGAATGGACTGGTTGGACCTCCTTGCAGTCCAAGGGACTCTCAAGAGTCTTCTCCAACACCACAGTTCAAAAGCATCAGTTCTTCGGCACTGTGCCTTCTTCACAGTCCAACTCTCACATTCATATATGACTACTGGAAAAACCATAGCCTTGACTAGGCCTCGGAGAAGACAACTGTGCTGGGAGCTTCCGTACTGGAGTCTTCCCTGACCACCACAGACGAAGGCTTCACTGAAGCCTTGGGGTACCCAGTTTGCTGGAGGTGTTTAGTTATTTTGCTCCAGGCTGTTCTCCTTTAGAAAAGAAAAGAATTTCCTCCTTGAGAGAATCAATTCTATCAGTGAAGCTGAGACTAACAATGGCCAAAGGAGCTCATATATTTCTTCAACAGATTTTCAACAACATCAGTTTCCAACAAGCAAGTATTATAAAAGTTTACCAGAATGTGAATAAATAATACATGCAAGTTTCTAGATAATAATAACAGCCAGCCTATCCTAAACCTTTATGACAAACTACTCATTTTCTCTCATTCTCATTGACTTTAACTACCCCTAACAGCAACAACATGAACACCAAAGTCCAAAGTTTGGGGAGAAATAACACTCAACGATTCAAAGGAACAGTCATGTTTTATAATTACTTTAATTGGTGTTGCTAAAATGTTTTCTCAAAGTAGATAAAAAAAAAACCCTCAGGACTGTCTGCTAAAATGAACGAATGACTAAACAAATAAAAACCTGACAAACATACCTACGTGCCTTATATGTGTAGCTTATGTGATATACAAAAGCAAAATGGTATGTTGCAAAATCTGGGTCTGTAAGTCCAGAAAAAGAAATGCCAAGTCTCTATTAGTGAGTTCTTAAACCGAACAGCTACAGTGAGAGCTCAGACCTAGGTGACGAGGAAAATGCAATTTCCCACCTCTACTCAAAGCTTTCAAATTGCAGTGCTGGAGAAGACTCTAGAGAGTCCCTTGGGCAGCAAGGAGATCAAACCAGTCAATCCTAAAGGAAATTAATGCTAAATATTCATTAGTAGGACTGATGTTGAAACTGAAACTACAATACTTTGGCCACCTGATGCTATGAGCCATTGGAAAGGACCCTAATACTGGGAAAGATTGAAGCTAAAAGGAGAAGGGGGTGGCAGAGCATGGGATGGTTAGATAATATCACCAACTCAATGGACATGAGTTTGAGCAGACTCTGGGAGACAGTGAAGGAGAGAGGAGCCTGCTATGCTACAGTCCATGGGGTATCAAAGAGTCTGACAGGACTTAACAACTGAACAACAACTCAAAGCTACAGAGATATTGAGTAGGTCACTCTCTTCCCACCACCAACAAATAGGATGGGGTTTGTGCCCATTGCCTTTTAAGGTATTAACCAGGTCATCATTACCATCATCATTTAATGAGACTCATAACAGGAGTCATGATGACTTCTACCAGAGTTGGTAACTATAACTTTCAGTATTGTTAACCCCATACCCAAAAAGAGTCCAGAAGTTAATGTTGAGGGTGAACTCACATCTGTAAATGCTACTCTGAAGCATTTATAAACAGCATATCCAGGGTGTTTTCTAAGGGACATATTCCAGTTATTTTTCCTCCTTTCTTTCTGGGTAAAGAAACTGAGGAAGCCACCGAGTAAGTGATGAGTGCAAGGCTACACAACTGGAGGAAAGGAAGGTCAACCCAAACATCATAGTTTTGTCACAACACAGTGCTCTGAACATTTCTAGGAAATGAGCGCCACTTCCAAGGAAGGCTAAAACAGAAACAGCTCATTCTCTGCTCTTATTTGAGCTTTAAATTTGAGAAGAGATTCTGTGCCTAGTTAGAGGTACTTGCATGTTAACAGGCATTCCTGCTCTTTTGTTTCACCTTTTTGTTTGTTTGTTTTTTGCATGGTCAAATCTCCCTAAAGTTTACATTTCAGTTGCCTGTCTGGGCATAAATTTGATACCTTCTGTAGCCCTGCATTGTTTCATCTTAACAACAGGTTATTCACAACGTTTAAAGGCAATAATGGAGTCCTCTTCTAGTTACTTTAGACACAGTTTCATTTTCTGAAGGCTGCAATTGTCTCCTAAAATGAAAACAATGGCCAAATTGTCAGACCCTGAGCTTATATGGAGAGTCATAAAAAAGAAACATTAGTCTATCTGAGTTATTCTATCAATCAAGGTTTCTAAATGAGAAGCTGTAATTAGATAGCCAATGTATCATTAATTCAAATATTTGTGTCTCAAAAAGCAACCAAGTGACTTTTGAATGGTATGCATGTGAGGAATCCCATATGAAGCCGACTGCACTTAAAATAGTGTTATTTTAATGCAGTTAATGGACCTTTCCAGGGAAATATCAAAGACAAGAGATTGTTGTTTTCATTTTACATTGACAAGGCGGCACTGAATGGAAAGATCCCAGGAGGACGCAGCAGATAATCCTCACCCAGCAGTCTTGACCTCATATCAGCGCATCCAAGCATCAGGATTACTTGTTGCCTTCAAAAGGCATATCTATTTGAGACGAGTCATTTCTGCCTGATATGCTTCTGGCCCTCTCTTTCACCAGGTCCCACAGGATCAAGAGAACAACCTTGGTTTTGGTTCACCTTGCTGCTGCTAAGTCACTTCAGTTGTGTTTGACTCTTTGCAACCCTATGGACTGTAGCCCACGGGGCTCCTCTGTCCATGAGACTTCCCTAGAAATCTCCAGAATATTCCAGGCAAGAATACTGGAGTAGGTTGCCACACTCTCCTCAGAGGATCTTCCCCACTCAGGGATCGAACCTGCATCTCCCACAGCTCCTGCTTTGCAGGGAGATTCTTTACTGCTGAGCCATGTGGGAAGCCCTTTGTTCACCTTATCATCCGCCTATTGCAGAGAAACCTCAGCTTAAAACACCAAAGATTTAAAAGCATCTCATCAGAGAGTAAATATAGTAAGCATGTGACAAGATGTCCCATATCATATGTTACTGAGGAAATAAAAATTAAAATGAGATACCACTACACATCTATTAGAATAGCCAAAATAGTAAGGCAAGACACACTGACTTTTTTCCATGGTACAAGAGATATAGTCTTAATATATTTTTTGAATTTAAACAGTTGAATAATTAAATTAGTTAGAAAACAGTATTATCAGAGCGAGGAAGTATTAATAGTATAAAGGAGGGAATCTTTACTTAGTATGTAACAAAGTCAATAGGAAATTTATAACACTGGCCAAACCATAGTAACTGGTACAATAATATTTCAAGATGTGGAAGTCTTCAGCAATTGAATTGAAAATTTAAAAAAAAAAAAGAAAAAGAAAATATTTTTAAAAGTTAACCATAAGGGAAGAGGAAATGAGATTGGGTTGCAGATAGAAACAGGAATATTTAGGCAGAAATTTATCACTCCTCATTACAAATAATTCTGTTATTTGATGCTTAGACAACTACCTGTGTAATGTACTACTTTAATCTTTTTAAAAAAGTGAATAAAACAGATAGTTACAAGAGGATAATATATTGGAGGAAAAAAAAAAAAACACCATTGTGTTCCCAGTGTTTTGCTTAGAAATAAAGTTGCATTTAATAGTCCTATGAAGAAGAAAATAGACCAATAAGCAAAATGGACAATTTTTCACTCATACACACATACACACACACATGCGCCATGGGATACAGGATCATAGTTTTACATTCTTTTCTTCTGAAACTAAGGCACAGAAAAGTAGCCTGAGAATGTGTCATTATAATTCAGCCAAGCCACTAGCTACCACTCAGTGTTAATTATGCATGAAAACCAGAGTGTTATTTATGGCTGCTCTGGGATGGATGTATTTATACTGTACAGCAAGGGTCCCCGTATGGGCAGCCACTTCATCAGTGCTTATTGAATTTAAAAGGCACTCATATGAGGGCTTCTGAACCCAAGGGCCACCTTGATTGAACTGGTCTCAGTGGTTGCTTCTCTCATCCCCTGAGAGCTGCTGGCTTTGGGCTTGATTAGGCTCTGATTGATGTGTGCACCTGAAATCAGGTGGACCTGAAATCAGCTCCCTGGAAGTCCATGAAGAATGAAACCCCACAGGACTGCATGAACTCAGATAAATGCATACATGGAATCAACTCCGATGGAGACTTATCTCAGAGGCACGGTGCATATGGATGTGGACTGGTGGGTCAGACCATGTGCTTGGCTTCTAAATAGGGAGCTGGAACCACATTAGCACTAGAGACGGGCTCAGGGGTAAGCTACATTTGGTGTGACTGACCCCGAATGACAGTAGAAACAGCAATGTCTGCAATCTACCACCCCCAGCTCTATTTGCAACTCCTATGCCCCCCTCCCCTTTTTATCTTAGAGAAAGTTAAATCTTACAGAGAGTTCCTGCTTATTAACAGTAACTGTGTGGCAGGCATTCAGCTAAGTGTGTTATGTAAAACACCACTGAATTTTCACAATAACATGGGAAACAGATAGAATAGTCACTACCATTTTTTTTTAGTAAAAGAAATACAGTTAAATACTTTGTCTAAGGTCACATAACCAACAAGTGAGGCAGTCAGCAATCCTTAGCAGGTGAGTCTCCTCTGAAGTCTGTGCTTTCATAGATGTCTTCCCTGCCCATCCTCAGTGCCACTTTTTCTCTGCTTTTCATTCTCTAATCTGGCTTCCTTTCCTTTTCCCCTTCTCCTTTGTTCCTCCACCCCTTTTCCCATTAATCCTTCTCCTTGAACCAGAGGTCTCAAAAAATAGCTAGGTTATGTGCTTATTATAGTGATAACGTGTTCAAACAAGATGTAAAATCCCTTTGCACCAATGAGTGGTTTGGCTGCTAAATTATATATTTTTCCTTTAGAATATGAAATGTCCACACTTCACATCTCGAGCACTCTAAAGGAGCAAAGCACTAGAGAAAAGTCACACTGGTCTACTGATGATGTTAGGGCACTATTTCCCCCCCCCACCAGACTGTACAAGATATAAAGAAAGAAATTTCTTAGCAAATTTCAAACACAATAGCTATTTAGCAGCCCATGAAGAAAATCTTGAAGATCTGACAAAATCTGACAAAGAAACTCCAGTTAATCCATAGAGTGTATTTAATCTGATTCTATTAGTCACTTTATCACTCAGTTCATAATTGCAAGCAGATTACAGAAAGTTGCCAAATGCAATTTACCCATCCACTGTCTGGTAAGTAGGCCATTATTTATTTGAGAGGATTGTGATTTGCAGCTTTTTTTTTTAAATCAAAAGTTAAGCTTAAAAGTACACTATGATTGAAAATGCAGCACAGAACACCCATATGCATCAGCCTGCCCAGAAATTGTGCTTTTCAAACACTTCATGGCACTGGGGAATCCTCCTGTACCCTCAGAGTCACTGTAAATAGCACAGCTATGGAAGAAGCCACACTCTTTCCAATCAATTTCTGATTTATTCCAGGACACTTTTGGTATCATTATTATGCATGATATCCTCCTTCACTAATGCTTACACCACCCCGTATCCAATGCATTGGGAGGGCCCTTGGGTGTGCGCATTGCTCAGTCCTGTCTGACTCTTTGCAACCCCATGGACTGTAGCGCGCCAGGCTCCTCTGTCCTTGGAATTTTCCAGGCAATACTGAAGTGGGTTGCTATTTCCTACTCCAAGGGATCTTCCAGACCCAGGGATCTAATCTGTGTGCCTTGGGTCTCCTGCATTGGCAGGAGGATTCTTTACCATTGCACCACCTGGGAAGACCCTTAGCAAACCAAAATTTGGACAGCCCAAATTGAAGCAGCGATAACAGGCATATCCTTCCTAATTACATGTTGTGACAAGATGGCAAGAAAGATTATGTACCATCCAACTTTGCAATGGTGTGATGTATGCCAGTAGAAAAGTGTGAGAGAAGGAAACGTGTACTTTCCCTGGGTGACTCTATAAAGGATATCTAAGTTTGCAAGGCTCTTCATTCTCACATGTTTTTGAAGTTTGCAAGATTGTAAATTCCTGAGTTATGTGCTCACATCTTCTTTGTGCATAAGTATGCAATGCAGTATCTTGAGTATGCAATGCAGTATCTCACATATTAATTGATATTTGTTGTATAACATTTTCCAAAGGAAAACAGGGTTTGATGTGAGTTAATGCCTGTAGGGAATCGGTGAGTTGAGAAGGAAAGAACACTATCAAGGAATCTTTTCAAAAAATAAACAGCAATAGAACAGCAATGAGAGAATTAACCCCTGTTTCTAAAATATGAACTAACAGCACACACTATCTGACGTAGTGATTAAGAAAAATAACACCGGACTCAAAGAAACCTGATTTTAAACACAATAGCAGTTATTTCTATTACTAGTTGTATGATATTTGGCAAAGTACTTAATCTCTCTGAGCCTGTATCCTTGGCTATATTTTGAAAATATAAATTGTTTTTGTTTCTTAAAGTTGTGAAAATTAAAGATACTATGTATTACTGCTAAACACATTATCTGGTAAATATAAATGCTTAAATGTCACTGTTGATACCTCAAACCTTCTTCCATCTAAATGCTACACACTCTAATTCTAGTTTAAAAATGAAAGCAGACATATCCTCTATTTTAATACTAATTTAAGTGATTAAAACCTAATTTTTATAAAGGATACTTAGAATTCCATGTCAAAATGCTTAGCAAACTTTGAACTGTAGTTAGAAGATGAAGTCCCAATATTACCCAAGATCAAGTCAGACATTTTATTTGCATGTATAATTTTTCAGACTTGAGATCACAAGACATATAGATACTTTTGCCTTAAATTTCCAGCTGCTGAAGTTCAAGAGTTGGCTATTTCCATATATCCAGAAGTAAATCAAGGTATCTACTCAATGCTCAAGAACAAGAATGATAGATTCATTCTTAAATTCTTCTTGAATATCAATAATTATTTGGAGCAGAAAAAAAAAAGTAAATATCACTCTATCTTTATCTTGGGCTCTCATACTTGGCTGCCCAAGTCAATCATGTGGGGCCTTTTGGAAAAAATAGAGGATCTCCAGCTTTTGTTTTGTGTGTTTGTTTGCCTTTTTTAAGATGTGTACCTCCCTTTAAGTTGTAGTGCAGCTGTACTAATGGTGCTGGTGGTGGTGGTTTAATATGGAGAATTTTACTGATTTGTTGTTTTCTGTTTGCCATACATTTTTCTAAGAAAGTTATATGTACTTGATCAGATCATCTTCACCATGTTGCCTTCTGAACAGCTTATCACAACCAAGTAGGCAGGCTCTGCCCCTCAGTGTAGTATGAAGTCACCCAGTAGTTCCAAGTCCTTGGTGCAGAAGAAAAACTATAGGATATCACAACATGTAGCGTATCCATAGTACAAAAAAATTTAAAAATGATATCGACAAAATGGTGTTGCTAAACTTTGGTTTAAATATACATTACTTTTCACATTTTAATAGAATCAATAAGCACCTTTCAATCAATGATGCATTAAAATTATAAGTGCATTTTCTTTTCCTAGTTGTATGAAAAATGGTACATCTTAAATCTCTTAAATAATAAAATATATAATTTCATAACCTCTAAAATTAGAAAAATAACATGTTCTATGAGCATTTAAGAAGCAGAAATATATTTATATATAGGACATTATTTAGTTTGTCCAAATACATAATATTTGTCAGTAGATGAGCCTTAAAACCTTTGTTGTAACTTTAGCTCTCAGGGTTCACAAAACACTGAGAACCATTTATTTAGTAGGAATTTTTGCCACACTTGATTATGGAGTTGAATTCTATGCCCAAGTTGGCCAGTAACAGGTTGTGTTGCCCTGAAACAACCACTTCTATATTTGTATTTATTTTGCCTAGACAATGTTTAAAGTCCATTTCATATATCTCTAATTCCATGTTCTTTTGTCCTTAAAATGTACTTGATGCAGAATTTATGGGTAAAGGAACAGAGTAGGGTGAAGTCACCTTCCAGAAAATCCAAGAGTCATTACAGTTAGTATTTTCTCTTTGGTAATTAAATTACCAAAGAGGATCTGGTCTGAGTAATTTTATTTAATGAAAAGTGAAAGTGAAGTCTCTCAGTCGTGTCTGACTCTTTGGGACCCCATGATCAATAGCCTACCAGGCTCGTCCATCCATCCATGGGATTTTCCAGGCAAGAGTACTGGGTGTGGGTTGCCATTTCCTTCTCCAGGGGGATCTTCCCAACCCAGGGATCGAACCCGGGTCTCCCACTTTGTAGCCAGATGCTTTTACTGTCTGAGGCACCAGGGAAGTCCAATTTTAATTAATATAATAAGAATACTAACTTTCAATAGACACACAACAAAATCACCAAAATATCAGTACTTGAACACAGAGCAAATACCTCAAAGATAGCTTGTCTCCTGAAATATGTATTAAACACAGAATTAGAAACAAGCTCACCATAATGCTCTTAAACACAAATGAATGCAAAGTTGTAAATAATTTGTATTTTCTAATAGTCACTGTGAATAGATTGTTTTAGGAACTATGAGTTTCTGGGATGAGTTTCAGCGAAACCAGTTAAGGAGCAATGTTGAATCATCATTTCTCAATGACACATGAAAGAAATAATTGCTTTATGGAGCCACTGAGAATTAAGCTGTTCTAATCACATATTGACACATATCAACATATACAAACACACACATTTTTGTTCTTTAATTCAAGAGCTAACTATTTCAGAGTCTATATTCTAATAAATAAATTAATAACAATTCTGGGGTTCAGTGAAGCAGGATGACCTGAAATTCATTTTCTGGAAGAAGCCCATGAGAAAATCCAAGAGCCCTTGAAACATGGCAACTTATCTTACAGCTCTTGACTACTGGAGGTTAAGTGTGATGATCCAGGTAAGAAAAAAGTAAACTATAAAGTATAAAGGTTTCAGAGTATTTAAAAGCTTTCCCCTCAAAAGATCTATAGGATAATAGTTAAAACTTTTCCCCAGAGCCACAGAAAATGACCAATGGGCATACATTCAAAAAAAAAAAAACATGGTCCAAAAGAATATATGCAACCCAATGTTCATTGCAGCACTTTTTACAATAGCCAAGGCATGACAGCAACCTAAATGTCCATTGACAGAAGAATGAATAAAGAAACTGTGGTACATATGTACAACGGAATATCATTCAGCCATTAAAAGGATTGAAATAATGCCTTTTGTAGCAACATGGATCGACCTAGAGACTGTCACACTAAGTAAAGTAAGTCAGACAGAGGATAGATATTATATAACATCCCTTATATATGGAATCTAAAAAAAAAAATGCTACTAATGACTTATTTACAAAAAAGAAAAAGACTCACAGACTTAAAGAAGGAGCATATGGTCACCAGCGTGGAAGGATATGGGGAAGGGATAGTTAGGGAGTTTGGTATAGACATGTACACACTGCTATATTTAAAACTGATAACCAACAAGGACCTACTGGATAGCACAGGGGACTCTGCTCAATAATACCTGGTAGCCTGGATGGGAGAAAACTTTGGGAGAGAATGGATACACGTATATGTGTCTCTGAGTCCCTTTGCTGTCCACCTAAAAATATCACAATATTGTTAATTAGCAATACTCCAAAGTAAAATAAATAAAAAAGTTTAAACAAAATGACTAATAAGTCATCAGTTCAGTTCAGTTGCTCAGTCGTGACCGACTCTTTGTGACCCCATGAATCACAGCACGCCAGGCCTCCCTGTCCATCGCCAACTCCCGGAGTTCACCCGAACTCGTGTGCGTCGAGTCGGTGATGCCATCCAGCCATCTCATCCTCTGTCATCCCCTTCTCTTCCTGCCCCCAATCCCTCCCAGCATCAGTCTTTTCCAATGAGTCAACTCTTTGCATGAGGTGGCCAAAGTATTGGAATTTCAGTTTTAGCATCAGTCCTTCCAATGAATACCCAGGACTGGTCTCCTTTAGGATGGACTGGTTGGATCTCCTTGCAGTCCAAGGGACTCTCAAGAGTCTTCTCCAACACCACAGTTCAAAAGCATCAATTCTTCGGCGCTCAGCTTTCTTCACAGTCCAACTCTCACATCCGTTCAGATATGACTTAAATCAAATCCCTTGCAACTATACAGTGGAAGTGACAAACAGATTCAAGAGATTAGACTTGATAGATAGAGCGCCTGAAGAACAATGGACAGAGGTTTGTAACATTGGGAGGTGGTGTTTAAAACTATCCCCAAGAAGAAGAAATGCAAAAGGCAAAATGGTTGTCTGAGGAGACCTTACAAATGGCTAATAAAAGAAGAGAAGCAAAAGGCAAAGGAGAAAAGGAAAGATCTGAATGAAGAGTTCCAACGAATAGCAAGAAGAGATAAGAAAATCTTTTTCAGTCATCCATGCAAAGAAACAGAGGAAAACAATAGAATGGGAAAGATTAGAGATCTCTCCAAGAAAATGAGAGATAAAAAGGGAACATTTCATGCAAAGATGGGCACAATAAAGGACAGAAATGGTATGAACCTAACAGAAGCAGAGGATATTAAGAGGTGGCAGGAATACACAGAAGAACTATACAAAAGAGATCTACTGACCCAGATAATCATGATGGTGTGATCACTCACCCAGAGCCAGACATCCTGGAGTGTGAAGTCAAGTGTGCATCAGGAAGAATCACTACAAAGCTAGTGGAGGTGATGAAATTCCAGCTGAGCTATTTCAAATCTTATAAGACGATGCTGTTAATGTGCTGCACTCAATATGCCATCAAATTTGGAAAACTCAGCAGTGGTCACAGAACAGGAAAAGGTCAGTTTTCACTCTAATCCCAAAGAAAAGCAATGCCAAAGAATGTTCAAACTACTGTACAATTGCACTCATTTTACATGCTAGCAAAGTAATATTCAAAATTCTCCAATCTAGAGTTCAACAGTATGTGAACTGAGAACTTCCAGATGTTAAAGCTGGATTTAGAAAAGACAGAGGAACCAGAGATCAAATTGCCAATATCGGTTGGATCATAGAAAAAGCAAGACAATTCGAGAAGAAACATCTACTTCCTGCTTCATTGACTACAATAAAGGCAGATCACAACAAAATGTGGAAAATTCTGAAAGAGATGGGAATACCAGACCACCTTAACAGCCTCCTGAGAAGTCTGTATGCAGGATGAGAAGCAGCAGTAGGAACCTGACATTGAACAATAGACTGGGTCCAAACTGGGAAAAGGAGGACGTCAAGGCTGTATAACATCACCCTGCTTATTTAACTTATATGCAGAGTCCATCATGCTAAATGCCTGGCTGGACAAAGCACAAGCTGGAAGCAAGATTGCCAGGAGAAATATCAATAACCTCAGATATGCAGATGACACCACCTTTATGGCAGAAAGCAAAGAGGAATAAAGAGCCTCTTGATGAAAGTGAAAGAGGAGAGTGAAAAAGCTGACCTGAAACTCAACATTTGAAAAACAAAGATCATGACATCTGGTCCCATCACTTCATGGCAAATAAACAGGGAAACAATGGAAACAGTGACAGACTTTATTTTTCAGGGGCTCCAAAATCATTGCAGATGGTGACTGCAGCCATAAAATTTAAAAATGCGTGCTGCTTGGAAGAAAAGCTATGACAAACCTAGAAGCATATTAAAAAGGAAAGACATTTCTTTACCAAAAAAGGTCTGTCTAGTCAATACTATGGCTTTTCCAGTAGTCAGTATGGATGTGAGAATTGGATCATAAAGAACACTGAGCGCTGAATAATTTATTTTTTTGAATTGTGGTGTTGAAGAAGACTCTTGAGAGTCCCTTGGACAGCAAGGAGTTCAAATCAGTGAATACTAAAGGAAATCAGTCCTGAATGTTCATTGGAAGGACTGATGCTGAAGCTGAAATTCCAATACTCCAGCCACATGATGCGAAGAACCGACTCATTGGAAAAGACGTTGATGCTGGGAAAGACTGAAGACAGGAAGAGGACGACAGAGGATGAGATGGTTGGATGGCATCACTAACGTGATGGACATAAGTTTGAGCAAGCTCTAAGAGTTGGTAATGCACAAGGAGGCCTGGTGTGCTGCAGTCCATGGGGTCCCAAAGAGTCAGACACAACTGAGTGATTAAACGGAACTGAAAAACCTGATAAAATAAAAGGAAATAAAAGTCTCCAGTTCAGAGTCTGACAGATCTAGATCTGAATTCTGGCTCTACCTCTTACTAACTGTATGTATCTGGGAAATTAACTTAACCTCTCGAAACTATTTATCAAATGGGGATAATAATTTTGCTAACCACAGTGTTGTTAGGAGGATCAAGCAAAGCAATGTGTTCACCAGTCTGCCTAATAAAGAGTGTGCATATTGTTCATAGCCGTTCCTTTATTTTCAAGCAATTGGAAGTGATTGAGGCTCTGAATATTTGGAAATGTTTGCAGGAGAGCCAGGATTATCTCCTTGTTGAACTCAACAGTGATTAGCAAAACATGGATGTATGAGCACATAACTAAAGCTTTGTTCCTTATACTTAGTACCTCACTGGTAACAGACATGGAAGTGAGCAGGTAAACACTAGAAGAGGACTATTTAGACAATGGCAATTGTAATGCAAATCTGAGTTCCTCTTGCATTATTTTCAAATCATCTTGAAGGAACATGGTGCTGGTGGTAAATAGCCTGCCTGCCAAAGCAGGAGACATAAGAGGTTGGGTCCCTGGGTGGGAAAGATCCCCTGGAGGAGGGTATGGCAATCCACTCCAGTATGGAAAATCCCCATAGACAGAGGAGCATGGAGGGCTTTATTCCATAGGGTTGCAAAGAGTCAGACACAACTGAAGCAGCTTGGCATGCATGCACACTTGAAGAAAGGGAATTCTTTCCTTTAGAACACATTTTTAAGACACACTAAACAAAATGCAAATCCTCTACCCATTTTTTTCTCTGCATTTTAAACTAGAGGACTCTTTTCCTCCAGATCAATAGTTTCTGAATCTTTGTATATGAAACTCCAAATTCCCCTTAAATAACGAAAATAGTATTTCAATCATATTTTCAATATGTCAAATGACATACATGCACATTGAGATACTATACCTGGTTTTCAATATTTTAAAGGGCAAAAGACCCATGGTAAGTCTACATTCATTAAATAAAATATTAAAGTCATTTTCTTTGGTTGAGATTATATTACTATAGTGTAATAAAATATCATTGTGTTCATTAACATTCCATCAAGGACTACTGTATTACTGATAACCAAACAGTAAAATTAAGATGTTAATATCTAAAAAGAAAGTTTGTCCAATTAACAAACACTTAAGTCATGAGACTATTTGGTGAAAAAATATGCTAAAGCATTACTATATAAAGTTTCAGAACGTAAATTCTTAAAAATCACAGGCCACCTTTTACATAGTGTTGCCTCAATTTAAATGATAAAAAGCCAGCTTTATTTTAATTGGCTTCTTAGTGATTTGAAATATTTACTTTGACAATGAGAGTAATTATATACTGTAACTGAAAGGAGTTTAAAATGTCTTTATGCTTTTTGGCAGGACTGTTGACTATCTGTGGCCTCAGAATCTGTTTTTAAGACAAAAAGAATGTAGTTCAAAGCAGCTAAAAGCTGCTATTCTGAATCCTAACCCCTCCCCCCCCACAAAGGAGTAACATTACAAGGTGTTAAATGTAAAAAGAAGGAAAAAAAAATTACTCTTAAATTTTGATCCCTAGTGATGTATGAAATAAAGCCAAACAAGATTAATAAGGCTCTAGGGAAATAGAAATTGGTCTTTTTTGATTGATATTGTGGACTCACTAGCACTGTTTGTTCAGAAAAATGTAGCATGCAGATTTTAGGGCAGGGCATTGGTGACCAAATTCATAGAACATTTCTACTTGTTTAGTATTACTCTGCCATTGCTATATTCAAAGGTTGCAACCATAGTCCGTGAATATGGAATAACTGACATCAACATCTAATTACTTTTTCAAATCAGAAATCTGGACATCACCCTGCACTACTTTTCTCCTCTTGTTTCCATTATTACATCAATTTTCACAGTTTTTTTCATTCTACCTCCCAAATACAAGTCACATTTTTGCATTCTGCTCCACTCCCATAGTCATAGCTAACACCCAAACTTCACCAGTTGTACTTTTGCAAAATCCAGCTGACTTGTCTCTGAACATCTGTACATATTCACACTTTGAACCATTTTCTACTCAGCAGTCAGAGTGATTCTGTAAATATGCAAATGTAATTCAAAGATTACCATCCCCTAGAGAACATACTACGGCACCATTAATATGCCCAATGGTTTTGATCCATCTTTCAATTTTTTCTACATCATCCTGATATAATGTACCTCTCCTTTATCATTCTCATCAAAATTGCAACTAATTTAATACATGTGTAGTGATGATTTTATACTGTTCGCGTTCGTGGTGTTCTCACAGCAAGAATACTGGAGTGGTTTTCCATTCCCTCCTCCAGGAAGGACATGAATTTGAGCAAACTTCGAGAGACAGTAAAGGACAGTGAAGCCTGGCGTGCTGCAGTCCATGGGATTGCAAAGAGTTGGACAGGACTTAGTGACTAAACATTAACAAAAGGATGATTTTAATAAATTTCTTCCCAGTGCTATAATTGTTAAGACAGATCATCTGATTGCCAATGCTTTCTGGACTGGATACAATTTATATATACATATACATATAGGATATATATATATATTTATTCCTAATTCATAGGTGGTTGTTGGCATTAAATATCCTAGCAATGGAAAACGCTTAGATGTCTGGCACATGGAAATTTGTCAGTAAATATTAGCTATTTGGCTACTAGACTAAAAGTTGCTTGAGGGTATTTCATATTTTGTTCACACTTAATGAGCAAATAAGTGAGGTGACTTATTTATTTGATGGATCTACTAATTTGTCAGAAGAATTCAGTTGCCAAAAACAAAGTTCACACTAGCTAGTTTACTTAGAAATGAGTTATTACAGCATGTTGAATGGCTCATCGGAAAAGTGAAAAAGTATACCAATTTATGTTTTAAGAATTTACTCCTAAAGCCAGAACACAGAATCTGGATCTTTAATTATCAGATGCCGCTTGTGAACTTGAAAAGTTCCCATGATAGCTGCTAGCTTCTAAACCACACGATTGCTGCCATCATTGGAGGCAGCTTATATTGAAAAGATTCCACACTCATAGAGCAACCACGGCCAGGGAAGCTGCCACAATTCAGTAAGCTGCAGCTACTGATATATACTCCAAATCTATGCTCTATCTCCTGCACTCTGCATCTGTGAAATGAATGCTCTACCTCCATACAGCCACTGAATGGACAGTGGGAACTTTGCCTTGCTTCTTCTCCCCAGATCTAATCAACAAGATCTAAATCACTTTCATAAATATGAAGAAAGACTTATAAGATCAGATATCCCAGATGAGAGTTTGGGATTTTTTTTATTAGAGGAGAGGGCAAATGTGTTAGAATGGTAAATGAGTCAGATAGTGAACTCAAATATTTAGATGTCTAAAGGGATGGAGTACATAAATAAATGTTGGTTGTCCCCCAAACCACTTATTTTCCTTTACAGTAATAAAATCCCAATTTTTAGTGAGATATCTGGGCTTCCAGCAGATACAAAATAAAAGAAAAAGGCATATTCCAGCCTCTCTTGCAGGCTACGATATGTATGATCATGAGTCTGAGAGCACAGAAAGTGATGTGAGAAAAATGAAATGTGCAACCTCTAGGCAAAGTTCTTAAATTGAAGAGATTTATCCTTCTTTTTTTCTGATGGAAAGAATGTGTGTGAAGTGATAGGCCATCTTCAATTATGTGTAGATGGCAATGCCCTAAGGAAGACAGAAAAAGACAGAAAGAACCTGAGCTCCTGACATCATGGGCTCAGCCCTGCCTGGCCTACAATATTATGTGAGATCAAAGATAGAATATATTTTAAGTCACTGTTAGTTGAAATCACCAGCAAATAAAAAAATTAAAAGACACTTGCTACTTGGAAGAAAAGCTATGACCAACCTAGACAGCACATTAAAAGGCAGAGACATTACTTTGCCAACAAAGGTCTTTCCAGTCAAACTATGGTTTTTCCAGTAGTCATGTATGGATGTGAGAGCTGGGCTATAAAGAAAGCTGAGCACCGAAGAACTGATGCTTTTGAACTGTGGTGTTGGAGAAGACTCTGGAGAGTTCTTTCAACTGCAAGGAGAGCCAACCAGTCAATCCTAAAGGAAATCAGTCCTGAATATTCATTGGAAGGATTGATGATGAAGCTGAAATTCCGATACTTTGGCCACTTGATGGGAAGAACTGACTCATTTGAAAAGACCCTGAAGCTGGGAAAGATTGAAGGCAGGAGGAGAAGGGGACAACAGAGGATGAGATGGTTGGATGGCATCACCAACATGATAGGCATGAGTTGAGTAAACTCCAGGAGTTGGTGATGGACAGGGAGGTGTGCTGCAGTCCATGGGGTCACAAAGAGTCAGACACGATTGAGCAATTGAACTGAACTGAGCACAATAACTGAACCTATAACCATGCTAAAATTCTAACAGTATATTTGTAGCATTGCAGGTGAGCAGGATAATATCAAAACAGATATTTTGAAAATATCCATATGATCTACTTATACCAAAATCCTTTCTTTAGTATTCTAATTTTTAAATAGATCTAAACTGAATGTGAATATTTGACTTTTTATTGGAAGTCTCTTGGAGGCTCTTTGTGAAACAACATATTTTGAGAATATATCTCTTCTTACAGAGGAGACTTTACCAGGTATGAATTCCTAACATTGAGCCATTGCCGGGGTCCAGCCCCGGTGGAGCCAGGGTGATTCGAAGGGGAGACAGATAGGCGAGGAAAACTTATTTATTTAGAGATATAAGATTAGATTAGGAAAAAATAGTATAGTAGGAAATTTAGGTGGAGAAAAAGAAGCTGAATAACTTGGTTTACGGGGAAAACCAATAAAACCTCGAGACAAGAGGTTTGCACCATCTACTTAGGCCACTGGCGCCCACTTGAATATCAAAGGGTGCCCCGCCTTAGGCTCCCTTTCGCCTGGATCTTAGCAGCCAGGGCAAGTAAGTAGACGTGGTGAGCCTCCCCACTCCAGATGGGAATTCAGCTGAAAAAGGGAAGAAAAGAATGACATGGGGAAGCCCAGCATCGGTGCAAGACTCCAAAAACTTTATTTTTCAAAATCAGCTTATATACCCCAAGTTATACATAAAGAAGTAATGGAATATGCAGAGTTATGAAGGGGCAGCAGTCCTGACCCTCATTGAGACAAGGCTTTCTTTTTGCATACCCTCCCGTATACAAAAGGTGGTTTACATTATCTTCTGGCCAAGAGGCCTGTTAACATTTTTATGGCTCTCTTCCTGGATAACTGTCTATCAACCAAAAAACTCCTTTTCCCTAGAAGTGTTTTTTCTTTACTCTGCATACCCTCAAAGTACTAAGTAAAGTTACATTCCTGTAGAACAAAGGTGCAGTGGGTTATAACAAAGAAAGTACTTAACTCAAAGATCTAATGTTGCTAATACCAGGTCTACTACCTGTTTTTCTATATACCAACTATATCTAAAAGTAAAGGATATGAAAATTTGGCAGCAAGTATTGGCTCAACAAAGGAAACTTTTAATCAGTCCTATTCTAATGATTTTGACTCCTTGGAAGCCCCTACATTCCTAGGATGTTTTAAGCTTCCTGTGCCTCCCGTAGTCGGGAGGCCTCAAACAATCACATGCATAGCTGTATGAGTCCTGCAGGCAGGCTAGAAAGCCATCAGAGGGGTTTTTGGATTGCAACACACTTTCAAATGCAGAAGACTAAAGCCTTGAGATGACTTTTTCCAGAGTGTGTCAGGAGAGTGGAAAAGTAGAGTACAAAGGCCAGCAGACTTTGGTTTTGGGGGTACATACTCAGGAAATACCAGGGGGAAAGGCCTGAGATCTGACTCGCCTTGCCCATCAGATTTCTGCCGCATGACCTTGTCACGGGTGGGATTCCTCACGCTGGCTCGCGGCAAGCCATCCACTCCATTGAACTCTACTTCTCTTGTATCTTGCTTAGTAATTGGAAAGCATTTGAAATAATCATCAGTTCTCCTATGTGCCACAGTCTCTAATATTAAGTGATAATTTTTCTCCATTACTGGTGTTTCTTTGTGCTAGTCAAGAACTCGTAAGAGTAACTGAAGGAGATGATGGAACAAGCCATACATAATCCCATAAGATAGATAAATGTGTCTAATTCTAACAGCAAACCCACTGAGACTTTAATAGTTACGCCTTTACAAGGTAAAACACGGGGCTTCCCAGGTGGCTTAGAATGGTGGTAAAGAATTCTGCCAAGAAAGAGTTGTGGATTCGATCCCTGGATTGTCATGATCCCCTGGAGAAATAAATGGCAAGCCACTCCAGTATTCTTGGCTGGGAAAATCTATGGATAGAGGAGATTTGTTGGTTATCGTCCATGGAATTGCAAAGAGTCAGACATGACTTAGTAACTAAACAGGAGCAGCAAAGTAAAACACAGGGTTTTTGAATTTAAAGAGATATTAATCTGGCTTCCTTTGCCTTATTTTTCAACTGGTTCCTTTCTTCTGTCTCCAATTATCCCCTCCACCTCACAACTTATGTTCTCTGACATTTTTACCATATAGCCCACTCTCTCCACCCAATCTCAGTCTACTCCTATCTTTTTAAGGCTCTGAAGGTTTGCCACTGCATGGAAAATGCACTGCCTAGGGATGCTGGGGGTGAGCAGATATAGAAAGCTTGGCAATTCTTGAACTAGGGTGTGACAGGGGTTCCTAAGACCACTGCCAGGTTGAGTGATTTGCTAAGAAGACTAATACGACTCAGCATATAGCTATACTCATGATTTATTACAGTGAAAAGATACAAAGCAAAATCAGCGACGCCAAAAGCACATGGAGCCAAATCCAGAAGGAGTGAGGGACAAGCTTCCAAGAGTCCTCTCCCAGGGGATTCCAGTCCTCTCCCAGAATAGGCTTAATTCCTCTAGAAATGAATTCTGACAACTCAAGTGAAATACCATTTTCCAGGGAGGCTCACTAGAGCCTTGATGTCCCAGGTTTTCACTGGGCCTGACTAAGAAAGCAGGTGTTTACATACACCACAATGTTTGTTCAGATAATTGCAGTGAGCCACTCTCAATTTTTAGAATGGTGGTTATTCTCCCCAAATCCACGTTTAGGCACCAAATAAGGGTCAACTTCACAAATAAGCCTAAGGTGATAAGTCTCAGGTCTATGTTAATTCCCCTCTTCATACAGTGTATCTGTGGCCCAGTGTTTGAAATATTAGTCTCTCAGTTCTGTCTGACTCTTTGTGACCCCGTGGACTATAGACTCCCAGGCTCCTCTGTCCATGGAATTCCCCAGGCAGGAACACTGGAGTGAGTAGGCATTCCCTTCTCCAGGGGATCTTCGCAACTCAGGGATCGAACCCAGACCTCCCGCATTACAGGCAGATTCTTTACATCTGAGCCACTAGAGCAGACTATCTGTGGTCCAGAAAAACCCTTTAAAGGCACTTTATTATAATTATATAATGGGCACTCAATATCCTAGTACTGCTAGGCATATTAATGGAACAAAGAAATTGGGAGACATTATCTCATTATCTAAAAGAAAAAAGCTAATTACATAAGAAACAGAAGAATATAGAAGAAAACAATCATTTGTGTAACCAAATTTACCTTAATTACTCTCATAGTTTAATTATAATTACACTTACTTCATCAGTTATTGAAAATTCCCATGAATTTAAATCACCAGGCCTACAAGCATTTTGTTATGTTGCAGAATACTCATGGTACACTGTTTTCCTTCACAGAGCTTCCATGATGAATGAATGAGTTCTCTGATTGTGCTTAGTCACTCAGTCATGTCCAACTCTTGGAACACCATAGACTGTAGCTTGCCAGGCTCCTCTGTCCATGGGATTCTCCAGGCAAGAATACTGGAGTGGTTTGCCATTTCCTTCTCCAGGGGATCTTCTGGACCTAGGAATCAAACCCAGGTCTCCTGCATTGCAAGCAGAGTCTTTACTGACTGAACTACAAGGGAAGTCTGATTGAATGAGTTTAACTTTGCAGTCCATTCCTAGAAACTACCAATAAATGTGATCTGGGGTATTAACACCAACCACTTAGGTACTATTATGTATGCTTTCCCAACATTATTTCTTTTCATCTCTATAGAAACCTGTGAGATTATATATATATATATATAGTTTTTCTTTGGTGACAGATATATAGAACACCAGACAAGTAATTTGATCAAGTTCTTCTAGTAAGTAAATATCAAAACTTTGAGCTGACTCAGGCATGAGTCTAAAGCAAATAGTTAAATAATTCTGATTTTTGTTTATCTAAAAATTGGAGAATAATAATAATGGTAGTTGTCATTCATCTCTTTCACAGTCAGTGACAATACCTAATACTAAACCAGTTGCCTCATAACAGCCACCAAGTAGCCTCTTTGAGAGAATGAAAATAGTTTACAGGATATCGTGTCCATGCGTGTCAAGCCTTTTCAGTTGCATCTGATTCATTGTGACCCCATGGACTGTAGCCCACCAGGCTCCTCTGTCCATGGGATTCTCCAGACAAGAGTACTGGAGTGGGTTTCCATGCCCTCCTCCAGGGGATCATCCTGACATAGAGATCGAACCCCTGTCTCCTGTGGCTCCTGAATTGCAGGTGGATTCTTTACTGCTGAGCTACTGGGGAAGCCCCTTACAGGATACTGAAGCAGTATAATTATTTTCAGATTAAAATTTGGCTCAAGAACTATACTTCAGCACCAAGTTGAAGATTTGAGGAGGAAAATAAAAGGAAAAATACAATTAAACAGTGACTTTAAAGAGAGCACTGATAATTTTTTCCCTTCTTTTTCCCAAAGTCTAAACAAGCAATAATTTACATAGGTGAGAGCAGGAAATAGATAAGAGGGAAAAGCGCACTGTGACGCAAGCTAAACCCAGAAAGAGACTATTAATAAAATAGAGATTGTCTCCAACACTAATGAATCTTTGTTTTAGGAATTGATTAGAGAAGAATCTAGATAAGAAACCAACTTCTTTGTTATCTCTTTTGGATTTAAAATAACAAAACACAGGGAACTATTTAAGGCATTCATGTTATTCTCAAGCTATGTGTTATAATCTAGCTCCCCAAGAAAACATCTCTAACACACAAACATATTTGAAAGTAGTTATACAACCATCCATATGCTGGACATAAAATCCCACATTATTGTTAGGATTTAATCCTGGCCCAGAAAATATTTTTGGAATCCACACAAACAAAGAATAATTATATCCTAGAACCAGTCAGTATAGAGTTTACATAGTTTCTGGTTTTCTCTCTGTACACAAGAATCTAAACGTGTGGGTTTATATGTTTATGTCCTAATAAATGACATTTGATAATTATGGAGCTAAAAAACAAGACATTCTTCCAAACGGCCACTTGATGAGTCACCTAAAGTAAACAATCAAGAAAAATAAAACAAGCAAGACAACTCTTAAAAGTACCAATTATTGTCAGAGCAGCAATGATGCTTTCACAAATCCATCATTACTCCAGTTAATGGCTGATGAGTTAAGAGTACAGATGATTTTTTCCTTGGTCTAGAAAACAGGACATTAACTGAGGAGCTGACCATTAATCCCAGGTAATGTAAAGGCCAGTTTTCTGAGGATCATTGCTCAACCAATCTTCTATTCAAACATAAGTGCATTTCAGATTGTTAAATCTATAATGATTAAAAAACACTGGTGTGTTTTTATAAGAAGTCTGGCCTGGAGTCAGTTGATTTAAAGTTCCCTTTTCTTAACATAGCATTGAATATCCCCAATTGTATACCTGACATGTGACTTACAATGTTTGGGTCATAGATTTTTAGGTATTTCTTGTAAACTACTAATGTTTTATTCATCCACCATCTGAATTGACTGCAAATTTTGTTAAAACAACAACAGATGTTTCATCAAAGTCAAAAGGATACTGAAAGAAATTATATACCTCTATTTTTCAGAAATATGACTAATAATACTCATGCAATAAACTTTATACATTTAAAAGTGACCCCTTGAAAACATAAACACTATAAAAGTAGGTATAATATTTGCAGTTAATAAGATGACTGGAAACAACATTTAACCACAAGCACTGAATGTTGATATTCCAAACAAAATGTTTTCATGGACAAGGCTAGATGTCCAATAATAGGAGCTTTTCTGCTACCTTTATTTAAAGAAATAGATTTTAGCCATTAAAAGGGATACTTTAAGTATATGCAGGACCACTTAGTTAACTGATTAATAAACAGTTAATCATTCACAAGAGAATTGGCGTGGGAAGGTATTTGCTATATATTGTCAAGTAAGAATCTAGTGTAAGAAGAATGTGCGTAATATGAAGGGAGACAGAGGAATACATTGAATGTACATGATATGAGAGGAGGGAGGCAAATAGGGAGGGTCAGAGAGAGAAATGAACACCATCTGGAAGAATTATCCATGAAGGTGTACACATCTCATAGCCTTCATTTATGGTGCAAGGGAAGGACTTATATGTTTATTTTGTTGCTTTCTATTATTCAGTTCAGTTCAGTTGCTCAGGCATGTCCGACTCTTTATGATCCCATGGACTGCAGCACGCCAGGCTTCCCTGTCCATCACCAGCTCCCAGAGCTTACGCAGACTCATGTCCATCGACTCGGTGATGCTATCCAACTTACTTGTCTCTTTCAAATTTCCTTATATACATTTTTGTTTTAAATTAGACAAACAAACATAAATTTAACTTTTACATGCTTAGTAGTTATCAAACAATAGCTAAGAAATATCACATCTCAAGGGTATAGAGGAAATTTAACCCAGTTGAACTTTTCTACTACTGACCACTGCAGCCACTCTGCCAGGGACACCTGCCACTTAGTGAGAAACATGTCAACTATTCACACTGAAACACAAGAAAGAATAGGCTATGTGGTGTCCAGCTATTGCTAAGGACCATTTTGTGTTGGTGAAAGTTGAGAGCTGAGATGACACGCTGGTTAACATTCCAATCAGGAGAACGAACAACATTATTATACAGGCAGGAGACGCAGTCTAGTCCTATTGATATGGTTTAATTTAAGGAAACAAAAACCACTAAATGGAAAACAGTGCCTCTTAAAAATGTCCCTCTGGCATTAACAGTAAGGAGAATAACTTGTATTCTGGGCTAACTACTAACACCAAACAGTGAGCAACTTGCTTGTGGTACACAGGGTTAAACAACTGCCCTAATGACATCCAGATAGTAAGGGGCAGACAGAATTTGAATCCAGAAATTTCTAATTCAAAAACTCTTATGTTTCCCATTCTTTTGGGATGGAAAGAAGCTGAATGCCTTAGGGACATTCTTACAAGCTGTATCTCATTTGTGTGCAGTGAACTAGTCCCATTGTTATTTCCAGGAAAGAAGAAAGTGTAATTAGATACTGTTTGAGCAAACCTTGGGGAAAAAACTAGTTGTCCTACAATTAGAGTGACATAAACAGAAGCATTCATATAATGAGTTATTATATCATATAGTCACTAAATAGGACTTTAAGAGTTTGTAATAACATGTATATATTTGTTCCATTTTATGACTGATAGTTAACATTTTCTGAGCACTATCCAGATCCTAGGCATGCCCTAAGCGTTTTCAAAGTATTATCTTTTTAGGTCCCGTAAATGTCCTATGAACTATTTATCTATGCAGTTTCATTTTCCAGATGAGCTTAGTAATGTACACAGTCTCTCAGAGCTGGAAAGCTGTTAGCCAAAATTTGAAATCAAGGAGTAATAAATGAGTGAGATACACCATTACCAATGAAATACCAAAACTGTATTAAATGTAGAAAATAAAGTTGGGGTGAAATATGCAAATATAATTATAATAGAAGCCTCTGCACACTAGGATTATAAATATTTTCTCCATCTTCAGTTCTTTCAAATGTTTCTCTTTTTATTCCATGAAAATGTACTATTAGGTTGACTCACAAAAATATTTACAATTTTTATAGATTAAAAACTGTGTGGATGTTGCCATTTTTGTATGGCTCAACCTAACTAGCTTTATGAAAAGGATTTTTTATTTAAAAACACACATCTGAGCACACTCAAACACTGCTGTCTACTCTCATAGTGGTCTGAGGGGTTCAAGAAGAATGAGTCCCAGAGGAAGCAACCCATGAGAAAAAAAGCTTTCAACTCCAGGTTACTATTATTTATTCTCTGTGAGTTCCTCACAGTACCTGGTCAGTGGTCTGTGCCAGGATGCCCAATCACCGTTAAACATTGACAGGGCACTCAACAAATATTTATAGGGTGAACGATTTGCATCTCATCTGGGCTAATTTCTCTAAGAGGTTATGGTATGGCATCTCCAAATCAAGAGAGAGTCATTTTGATCATTCTCTAGAGTGACTGCACTCTGAGATTCACTGAGGGATAACAGTTGGAAGAGGGGCAAGTGTGAAGCTGCCTCGAATCAATTGATCCTGTCAATGCTGAATGAATCCCTCACGTTCCTAATCAAGTATAGTGTCCAGTGTTGTTTTTATGCCAAACTCAGTCTAACATCCTGCTGCTTAGTCTAACGACAAAATTATTGAACATTCTGACAGCCAGACCTATAATTAGTAAAGCAGTGGATCAGAGCATACCATCAGAAAGACGCTGACTGAGATGCCTGATGTCACATGCTTGCAACGATGAAATACATTTTGTTCTAGCATCAAAATCACGCCAAAGATATTCTTTCCATTCTAGAACAAAGTGTGGATGGAATTCTCTGTGAGATTTTTGATACACACTAAATATATTCACATATGGAAAGTATTTTGTCAGTTTCCGAAGCATAGCATGTGTCTGAGTAAACAGTGATTAGTAGTGGCATTATGTCACTATCATGCATGCACATATCCATAGGGGCAATCTGTTAATAACAGTGATTATTATTTATTTATCCAAATGCCTCTGGAGTATGTAATCAGCTCTGCAAAACCACTTCATCTCAATCAAATCCAGTACATCTCTGTTCTTCATTTTCCCATCCATCTTTCACAGGGAAGGATGATTAAGAGGTTTATCCAAAACTCATATAGGTAGCCAGAGGAATATCTAACACTTACACTGATTTTTCCTCATCAGCAATACGCGTGAATGTAACTCTAACAGGTAATACTTTATGGAGAATGAGTCCCACCTGCAGCCGTAGCTTGTGAACCAATCAAAATTCCATCATATTTATGATGGTGATCACACAAGCTTTCTTTCCTTCTTCTTCCCCTCTTCTACTCTTTCTCTCTTTTCTCCTTTCCTTCTTCTTTCTCTTTCTCTCTTTTCACTTTCATTCATTCTAAATACTTGGAGGGAGAATATGTGTACTTCTTGCTCTTCAGTAGTGCTTTCAGACGATTCCTCTACATGTTCTCTTAAAAAACACCATGTCCCTTGAGCAGCATACCATATGACTACACCATCCACAAATGCTTCTTTACTACAGTCCTCTTACTTTACCAACAGATAGTTATCTTAATGGAGTCTTGCTGCTTCCAATTTAGCATTGATATGATGTCTCACTGCAACCATCCAGTGATGTCTTTTAAAAAATACATTTGATCACTTTCTTCTTATGCTCTAAATATTTTTTGGTTTTCTACTACTTTCAGGGAAAAAAAAAAAAACACCTTTTTGCTTGTTTGTTTTAAAATTCAAGGAACCAGACCTTACTCTTCTCCTGTTTCAAAAGAACCTCCTATTATTTGTTCCAAATTAGCCACATTCCCCTCACAAGCTAGTTTCTGCATTAGGACCTCTGCACATGCTGTTAGTTCTGGCTGAAACTTTGCTTTTTGGGCTTTCTCCTTTCATTTTGGTTCCTACACAAATACAACATTCTCAGAGACTCCTTCTCCAGTGATCCCATGTTAATAGCTACCTGCTTCTTGTTGTTGTTCAGTGGCGAAGTCATGTCAGACTCTTCGGGACCCCATGGACTGCAGCCACCAGGCCTCCCTGTCCCTCACTATCTCTTAGAGTTTGCACCAGTCCATGTCCATTGAGTCAGTGATGCTACCCAAACATCTCATCCTCTGCTGAGATGGTTGGATAGCATCCCTTTTCTCCTTTTGCCTTTAATCTTTTCCAGCATCAGGGTCTTTTCTAATGAGTCAGCTCTTCACATCAAGTGGCCAAAATATTGGAGCTCTGGGTTCAGCATCAGTCCTTCCAATGAGTATTCAGGACTGATTTCCTTTAGAATTGACTGGTTGGATCTCCTTGCATTCCAAGGGACTCTCAGGAGTCTTCAAAAGCATCAAATCTTCAGTGTTCATCCTACTTTATGGTTCAACTCTCACATCCATATTTCTTACAGTTCCTTAACTTCTTACCCTACTTCATGTTTCTTCAGTACTTAATGTACTTTTCACTATTTACTTTATATTATGCTGCTGCTGCTGCTGCTAAGTCGCTTCAGTTGTGCCCGACTCTGCGACCCCACAGACGGCAGCCCACCAGGTTCCCCCGTCCCTGGGATTCTCCAGGCAAGAACACTGGAGTGGGTTGCCATTTCCCTCTCCAACTTTATATATATATATATTTTCTCCTTTTCTCTTGATTTTCTCTTTTCTATATTGGAATATAAGCTCAGTACAAGGTCAAGATGTATTTATCTCTTGTTTAAAGGTCTGTCCCTCTTACCTCCAATGGCAACTAGTACATAATAGATATTCAGTAGATATTTATTGAAAAAATAAGTTTTAAAAAATGCCACAAATAAGTATAGAGTTTGTGATGAATGGCTCTTATTTTCTTCAGTGTAATTCATTTAAAGCTTAAAGGCTGAGTTTCATAGCCTTAAAATACAACTTTGACCTTTCTCTGATATCTTCCCCTAAGTCCATTAAGAAGTTTCAGGTTGCCTTTTTATCCTACTATTGAAGGGAAAAATGTGAGTACTTAATGCCTACTTATGTTTTCATAAAGAAGAAAGCATTTCCTAGATGGAAAGGAACGCATAAAATTTCTTTCACCAGACCTCTTCTCCCTGGAAGGAGGAATGACTTAGCTGATGATGAGAGAGAGAAAAAGCACAAGGCCCCTGTAGCTCTGTACACTGGGCTTTTATATTCAGGTGGACCTGTCTTCTCACAAGTTTATTTAACACTTTCTCTCCAACAGAGGCAGAGCCTATCCCCAGGCCTGGAGGAGAAATAGGACATGGGTGGGAAAGGACATTATATACTCATATCCTTAACAAACTACTCAAGTCTTTTTCATTTAGGGGTGTAGGGTTGATATTGGGAAATCAGACATTGAGTGCAGGTCAAGAAATATTCTCAGAACTAGTTTTATTAGCATTGAACTTGATATTTAGTTTTTACCTATCTGACTCCTATATCTGATTTATCAACCATTTCAGACCTCAATGTAAGAGGACAACAATTAAATTTTGCTCTTAAAAATCAAACACATATGTTTATTCTCTCTGTGCTATACTGTTACTCACCATGTACATGGTTGCTTACTCAATATTTAATGACAGTCTTCTAAGTACAGGTGGTGGTGGTTTAGTCACTAAGTTGTGTCTGAGATTAATAAAATATGGTAATAATATTTTAATAAAATATGGTATTGACTTCATGGAATTAGTGTTCCAGTTGTCACTCAAATCAATTCTAATTGACCATGTGCTATATCCAGGGTACACTAGCTTGATGAATATGCAAAATCAGAATTCTATTTTTTCAAAAATTAGATGATTAATATTCTTTCCTATTTTATGATCCTTTACCTTATTACCTAAAGCCACTTAGGTCAAGGATGATAATGTGATTCAAGAACCACTAAATATTGATATTATTTATTTATTTCCAAGGAGAAAAAAAAGTACATACACAACAAATAAGCATGAAGTAATCTAAAGTGGATACAAGAACATCAATCCAATCAGAGAGGCCAGGAGACAAGTCATCAGTCAGACTTTAATCAGCAGCAATGGATGGGAGGAAAAATGAGTAGCATTCTGGGGGTAATCTTTGAGATGACACACTTTTCTCCAACATCATTTGTTTCATCAGTGGCAATAGAGTCAGTGTTCCATTGTGTTAATAATGAACTTTTTTTTTTTTTAAGGGAAACAGAAAAGGATTCAGGGAGGAAGAAAGAGAAGACAGAATAAAAGGTCAGAGGAGAGAAATAAGTGGACTAGAGAGTTTTTTTAGCTGGGATATATTGTGAATGTAATGGCTTGGGGGTGGGTGTTGGGGAAAGGGCTGGGGTGGAGTCTAAGAGGAATGTTGTAGCATCCAGACAAGGCTCTGTAAGCTGTATGGAATTTTGACTCTATTCAAAGAACAAAGGGAAGCTGCTGAAAGATTTGATCAAGAATGATGTATTCTAATTGGTACATGTAAAGATCACTTTGGCTGCTGCAAGAATACATGTGATGGAGCATGATTACTATTTCCAGGATATTTTTATTCTAATAGTTTACATGCTTTTCAATGGCATGAAAAGAGAGTGAACACAAAATAGCATGTGGCTTAGAGTCAAGGTAAGCCCCAAGCTCCTTCTCACTGAGGCTTTGTGTTTCTTCATAAGGGACAGGGCAGATTCTCAAGTGGCCGAGCCACCGGACAGACCTTCTCGGAAGATTCCTGAAGGTCCGGAAAGTACAGAGAGACCCAGATATTCATTAGTCATGTTCCAGGAGTAGGACAGTGACAGCTGCTCAGCCAACTTGACTGGCCATTTTAAGAAATACTCAAGAAGACTAAAGGCCACCGGGAAAACCAGAACATGGCAACTGGAAGGAAACTGAATGAAGAAGATACTACAAGATCTCTGTTTGAGTTGTAATGGGGGATTCCATTTTTAGTACCTCTGTTCCATCCCAATGGTGCAAGGTTGTGTCAGCACGATGAGTTCCTTAGAGAAACTAAGGAACCTTAAAGCTGGATTAGACAGAAATGTTACCATAGTCTTACTCTATCTACTGATTATGGCAGCCATCCCACCACCATGATAGGGACAGTGTACTACTATGTAAGGTTTGAGGGAGCTCCCAAGATAGGGCTGCCATTCTAAACTGAGAATAATAATTAACACCCTGGAGGGCCCTCCAGAATATGAGTACCTCTGGAACAACCATCATGGAATTTCCAATATCATCTGGTAAAATATTTGAAACCAATCCTGCCATTCTCCACCCCATTCTAAGAGATTATCAAGAACAATTTTACCAAACTCTAAAGAAATGTAATTTAACTTTTTTGTTGCTGTTGCTCAATCTCTCAGTCATCTCCAGTTCTTTGTGACCCCATGAACTGCAGCACGCCAGGCTTCCCTGTCCTTCTTCATCTCCCAGAGCTTGCTCAAACTCATGTCCATTGAGTTGGTGATGCCATCTAACCATTTCGTCTTGTTGGCCCCTTCTCCTCCTGCCTTCAATCTTTCCCAGCATTAGGGTCTTTTCCAAAAGTCAGCTCTTCCCATCATGTGACCAAAGTACTGGAACTTCAGCTTCAACATCAGTCCTTTTGATGAATATTAAGGATTAATTTCCTTTAGGATTGAGTGGTTGGACCTCCTTGTCCAAGAAACTCTCAAGAGTCTTCTCCAACACCACAGTTCAAAAGCATTAATTCTTCAACTCTGAGACTTCTTTATGGTCCAACTCTCACATCCATACATGACTACTGGAAAAAACCGTAGCTCTGACTTGACAGACCTTTGTTGGCAAAGTAATGTTTCTGCTTTTTAATAAGCTGTCTAGGTTGGTCATAGCTTTTCTTCCAAAGAGCAAGCATCTTTTAATTTCATGGCTGAAGTCACCATCTGCAGTGATTTTAACCAAAAAATAAAGTCTCTCACTGTTTCCATTACTTCCCCATCTATTTGCCATAAAGTGATAGGACCAGATGCCATGATCTTAGTTTTATGAACGTCGAGCTTTAAGAAAGCTTTTTCACTCTCCTCTTTCATCTTCATCAAGTGGTTCTTTAGTTCCTCTTCACCTTCTGCCGTAAGAGGGGTGTCATCTGCATATCTGAGGTTATTAATATTTCTCCTGGCAATCTTGATTCCAGCTTGTGCTTCAACCAGCCCCACGTTTCGCATGATGTATTCTGCATATAATCTAAATAAGCAGGGTGACAATATACAGCTTTGATGTACTCCTTTTCCCAATTTGGAACCAGTCTGTTGTTCTATGTCCAGTTCTAACTGTTGATTGCTGATCTGCATACAGCTTTCTCAGGAGGCAGGCCAGGTGGTCTGGTATTCCCATCTCCTGAAGAATTTTCCACTATTCATTGTGATCCACACAGTCAAAGGCTTTGGTGTATTCTATGAAGCAGAAGTAGATGTTTTCCTGGAATTCTCTTCTTTTTCTATGATTGAACAGATGTTGGCAATTTGATCTCTGGTTCCTCTGACTTTTATAAATCCAGCTTGAACATCTGGAAGTTCTCAGTTCACGTACTGTTGAAGCCTAGCTTGGAGAATTTTGAGCATTACTTTGCTAGCATGTGAAAATAGTGCAATTGTGTGGTGATTTATTTCTTAACATCAGGAATTTATGATACTTTTCTTGCAAATGGCTACAAATTGTCTCACTTCAACAATTTTCAAAAGGTAGTTTTTAAATGAAGGACTCGTTTTCTTAATCACATCAAGGCACCGCATGAACCAGCCATGACCTTGCCGCACAGCACTGTTTACATGGATGGACATCAGAAGTCTGAGCCCGCCTAGTTTTCCATCCTCACAATGCTTTGCATATCTATAATCTAACCCTGCCCCTCTCCGCTTCCTTGTGTTTGTGCCACTATGCCCTCCACTTACGTAAATACTCCTCTCTATCCTAAGCTACTAGAGCTGTGGATTTCCCCAACATTTCTGATAGCACAGAGGCTCTAGAAGTGAGAAGGAAGGTGAAGAAAGTAAGTCTTGATTTAGAGAGGCATACTCATATAAGCTGCTTCTCTGCTTTGCACTTTACTCTCAAACCCCAAATCTCCACTCTAGGAGAACAGGTCACAGCAATGAAGGGATTTCATTTTATAAATTTTGTGCTCAGAAGTCCTAGAGAAAATCATGTGGTCATTCTGTATATAACACCCCGATTGTTTTTCAATTCTCCTCTCATTGGTCAGATATCTCAGATATCTTCGGTTTTCTTCAATTTTAAAATCACTGAAGTCTCTGATGCCTCTTTTTATAGATAAAAGATTCATTAACTTACAAATAATAGCATAGCTCAGATGGCTTGCTTTCTGGAAAATTACTAACTTGTACAAAAGATATTGAAATCTATTCCTGAAACTCTCAGACTAACATTCTGTGAATAAACATTTCAGTACTAAATATCTACATCAAACAACTTTCTGTGAGTATAGATTAAAATGGATTGTGAATTTTTGCGTGTACCCTAGTGACCTAAGTAATAAATTTAATAAAAGGCTTGGTAGTGGTGTAAAACCCTTAGGGTAAAAACCTATAAATTGAATTAAACATACCAAATTTCTCTTCACTGAAAAGGCAATTTAGGTATTGCTCTCACTCTCTCCCTTATAGAAAGAAGAAACATTCATTACTATCATTAAGGTTGCTTCTGAAGAAGTTTGAATATGAAATATTTATCCCACTTATTGCATTTTATCCTTCACGGGAAATACAGATTGATTCCTTGCTGTAACTTGTGTTTCTAGTCAATTAAACTCTCCAGTACTGTTACCTTGTGGCTGAATATCCACAGAAGAATAACTTTTTGAAAGAAGAAAAATTAAATAACTCCCACTGAGGTTTATTTTTCAAAATTCGTTAAAAAGTAACTAATTTCTGATGCTGTACGAAAACTCTTAGAAAAATATGTTCTCTCTTACAAACCCCAGGACTGTGTGGCTCAACTACCACTTTTATACACAATGAAAAAAATCATAAAACAAGCCATGATAGCTGAGCTCCCTACTAAGGGATATTTGAGAAGTGGTTGCTGTGGTTGCTTTAATAGTAAATGATCTCTGAAATAAGCTACTATATTTGGGTTATTCATCCCATTTCTCTCTTCCTCTAACATTCTTAGATTTCATGTGATGCCTCTGACCAAAGGGCAGAGAGAATGCACTCACTGGATTTAAACAACGCTGTTCTCCTTCCCCAAATCTCAAATATGGCATATGAGGTAATTGTTCTGTCACATATGCTAAAGCAGAGGAACAAAGACTGTAAATGTAACTAAATCCCTATGCTTGATCCACAAAGCTTGAGTAATAAAAAAACTCAAAATGCATTAAAATAAAGATGTTGGTGATTAGCTAGGTATAACTGGGATTCTACACAGTTGCATTTCATACCTGAATGACAGGGCAAAAGGAAATCGTTCAAATAAAAGTTAAGGCATAAAAGAAAAAAAGGTATAATATTCTATAATAATGATGTTTATGAATATTGAAAATAAATCATTATTTTAAATCTGTATATCCTACAACCTGATCTAAATTACAAGTTCCCTGAAAACACAGCTCATCCTTTACATTTCTTTTATCCTTTTATCGTACTACTTGTCCCATAGAAATCATTCAGTAAAATGTAACTTTTCCTAAGTCTGATAAAGCTATCTTACACTAACAAATAATTTTAAAGCCAGGGATTTGCCTGGTGGTCTAGTGGTTAAGACTCCGTGTTTCCACTGCAGAGTGCATGGGTTCAAACCCTGGTTGGAGAAATTAAGGATCCCACATGCTGTGTGGTGTGGGCTAAATAAATAAATAAATAATGTGAAGGAGTCATTTAAGAAAAAAGATTTTGGGAGCCAGAAGATATCCTGGAAAACAATTAGCACTAACTTCACCTTCATAGATGTGGAAATTGTGACTCAGAAGAGCGCCTCACTTTCTCAAGGTCAAATACTGGTCTATCATAGATCAAGGACTGAAATCAGGGTTTCCATTTCCTGATATATTGCTCTTTCTAAAGCAGTCTATCCAATCTCATCACCTTAAATGAAATAATTATACTGAGCAGTCATAATGTCACCTTACATAATGTGCATAATACACATATTATGGCTTCAACAAAATATTTGAGGCTAAACAATGGGTCAGGTGCTATGTAGACAGCAATGAGTAAGTCAAATTCCCTTCTCTAAAGAAGTTTACAGCTTGACAGAGATGAAAATCTATATACAAGCAATGGCTTTCCATTGTCTAAGAAATAAGACAATGTCCTCTAAAATAGCATTAAAGAATGGCCAAAATAATCTTTAAGAATTGAACAAAATCGGAGGACTCGCACTTTCTGGTTTCAAAACTTACTGCAACACTATACAAGTGTGGTACTTGCATAAGGATAGACATAGATCACTGGAAAAGAGTTACAAGTTCAGAAATAAATCTTTACACTTATGGTCAACTGATTTGTGATAAAGGTGCTAAGGCAATTTAATAGGGAAAATAGTTATTACCACAAGTCATGTTGGTACAACTGGATATCCACATTCACAAGATGAATTTAAACCTTTATTCAAATTATATACAAGCATTAAATAAAAATGAATCATAGAGCAAAATATAAGTGCTAAAACACTAAAACTCCTAATACTAAATATAGGAGCAGATCTATGTATCTTTGTGCTAAAGATTTCTTAGATATGACAAGAGCACAAACAACATAAGAAAAAAAAAAAAAGCACAGTGCAGATGTTATCAAAATTAATAACTTCTGTACTTCAAAAGAGATAATCAAGAAAATGAAATGACAGGCCATAGATTGGCAGGAAATATTTGTAAATGCCCCATCCAATAAAAGATTTGTAAGTGAAAAAAATTTTAAAACTTAGTACCCAAATTACCCAATTAAAAAATGGACAATAGATTTGAATAAAGATTTCACCAATGAAGGCACACAAAGAGCCAGGAAGCATTCAAATAGTCTCAACATCATGACATTATTAGATAATGCAGATATTAACTACAGTGTGATATAACTTGATACCCACTAAAATGCTTTCATAAAAAAGATAGATAAAAAATGTCAAGATTGTGGAGAAACTATAACCCTCATATATTACAGATGAGAATGTAAAATGGTATAGACATTTTAGAAAAAATGTGACAGTTTCTTAAAATGTTAAATGTAGAGTCACCTTATACCTCTTCCAGAAGTTCCCATCTTAAGAATACTGCTATTCATATACTCAGTTTATTGGGTTTAATTTATCTGTTTATGTTCCTGTAAACATTATAGTATAAGGTTATTAGAGTATAAGCTCTCTAGAAACAAAAGTATAAGTGTCACTTATCTTTGTTTCTGTTCTTAGTGCTTAGTACATATAGTAGCTTTTCAATAAATATTTGTTGAATTAAAACCTACATACTAAAGGTGTAATGAATCCAAAGAAGTCAGTAAGAAATACCTTCAGTGAAATATCACAGAGACTCAATAGGCTTGCTTGGGAAGCTCAGGAAATTTTGAAAAAGAGTTATTCAGGTAACTGAAGCAGTAATCCAAATTGAGGGGCAAATGTGGCTTATCTAGATATAGAGGAACTGTGTTGGAAATTTACAAACAGAGAAACAGCTTCTCATTAAAGAGACTTGTGCAGAAATTGCTTGTCCAACTTCAAAAAGTAATGCAGAGGATTGTGTCAAAGAAGGGGCATAAAAATATGAGACATAGCCTGGAACAAATCTATTAAACTGAAGTAATGAAGAAGAGGTTTGAAAATGAAATAATAATACAAATAAAAAATGTTTATCTTTCCTTTTATAAAGCAACAAATGAAAGAAAGATTGTGGGGCTGCTGATCCTTTTAGGTACGTATTTGGAGATAATGTGTATCATTTCACACTTTTTTTTTTTTGATCCATTTAAACAAGAAATACCAGGAGCCCAAAATCTTCATCTTTACTGCAAGGAAACTGAGGACGAGAGAGACAAAAAGTTTTTATCTAATGTGAACTTATGCGAAGATCTGACTTTTTGGAAAAGACCCTGGTTTAGGAAAGATTGAGGACAGGAGAAGGGGATGACAGAGGATGAGATGGTGGGATGGCATCACTGACTCAATGAACATGAGTTTGAGTAAACTCTGGGAGTTGGTGATGGACAGGAAGGCCTGGCGTGCTGTAGTCCATGGGGTCACAAAGAGTCGGACCCGATTGAGCAACTGAACAACAACAAAACTGACTCAACATCTCAGTGACAGAACCTAAGAATCAACCTGGGACCCTAGGTTCTCGGTCCAGAATTTTCTCTCCTTACCTTTGCTAAACTCTTACTATTATACATTTTTTCCATTCTTATTATTATATGTATATATATATGTGTGTGTGTATTCTAGAAGTGTGGAGATGCTGAGTTGGATATACTGGCAGCAGCTTGCCAAGTAAAATTGTGATGGTTAATAATAGTAATGGTTAAAACATATTGTGTTTTCTTTTTTTTTTGGCATAATGCACTGTGCTGAGTATATTATACATGTGATTTCTATTGATCATCTCAGCCTCCTAGAATTTACATATGAAAAATCAGGCCCATAAAACTGAAGAAAATTGTTCAGTGCCACTTAACTAGTAAGAACTAGTGTTCAGGGCTGCATGACTCAGAAGTCCATGCAGTTACATGTCATATTATACTGCAACCCACTCCTCCCCGTCTACTGCTCAGTTTGCTGCTTGTGTTTTAAATCATTTGGTTTATAAATATTCTTTTTAATGCTATTTCTCATGTTTCTGTAGTGAAAGTAATGAATACATCAGAGAATAATATTAATACATACCTCCCAATACAATTACTTAATTGGTACCATTTGATACAAATTCTTGAACAGTTTTATTATTGGACTTTGCCTTATAAAACTATAAAAAAAGAATCAGTGTTTTAGAACAGTTAGCTCTAGCAACATATCTTGAAATATAAATTGGCATGCTAATTAAAATATATCATTTATGGGTTTTTAAGAGCATTTTTGTTATACTTCTAAAACAGAAACAAAAGCAAAAGAACGGAATAAACAGACTATATCAAATTCATTAATCTTAAGGACACTTAAATGAGAAAGTTTAGTTATGTAGCCAAGAAACTTAAATTTACCTTTATGGGATGAGAAAAAAAAGTGCTCTCTAAGCCAATTAAGAGTACAAACATAATTTCAGGGCAAATACTCAGCTTAACACTTGAGAATAAAAGGCTTCCTGATAAGCATTAATGGGCTAGTTACAAGTGATTCTTATCAAGTACAACAAATGTTGAGTCTCATCACTGTGTTGCCTCTGGATCTTCTGAGCCTTTTCTCTTCCAGCCTCACTCTCAGCCTCTACGGCATGCAACCAGCAGAACAGACAAGCAGATGTTTGCACATCATTTTTCACTTAGTCTTGTAGTGCTTGCCTGAGCTTTGCTTGATATAGCCAAATTCTAACCTACTTACCCATTCTCTCATGTCAAGCCTTACTACAATTAAGGGCTGGGAAGTTAACACTACTTTTTAATTTACAGACAAGGCTTCCCTACTTGATTACCATCGAGATTCTGTCTGTAGTGCTATTATCCCACATAAAGGCAGAAAAGCATCTCTCTTTGTTTGTCTTTCCCCTCAAAGTCTGAAATTTAGGAGGTACTTCAGTCAGAATTATACTTCTTCTTTAAGAAGTTCTCAGATTGAAGGTTCATTAACATATCTAGTTGGCAAATGTATTATTAAACTGCATGCTATGTGTGGTTGAAGGTAACCAAATGGCATTTTAATAAAATCATTAGCATCGTCCTAATTATAAAGCTTGACCTGAACTATTGACTCTTGACCGAAGATGTCCTCCTTTTAAAAGATTCTCAATATTTCCACTAGACACATATATTTTAAATGTGAAGTGAACCTTTCTTGTATTCCACAATGACCCAGATCATTATCATGAATGATTTTCATAAAAATTAACAACCTATCAAGACTAATAGAAAAAGTATTTACCGGATATCTGACATAGTTAATGCATGAGGAGTTGCTAGGAAAAATCAGCACATCCACATTCATCACCAGACTGAAATTCAGAAGACATTGGTGATGATTGCATTTAGGAAATGGGCCTCAAAGCACTTTTGTGTCAGCAGTAATCTTTTGACATAAAATTTTCCCTATTATTGGAATATGTTTTTAGTAGTAGTAATTAAATTTTTAAATTACTTAACCATGATATTTCTTAGTGCTCTCCTCTCTACCTCCTTACAGCCTCACAAAAGAATAATGTTTTCAGTCACATAGTTGTACTTTCTATTGTGTGATTGGAGAAATTTTCTCATCTTAAAAAAAGGTGAATTTGGGGTTCAAAGTGGAAAATAGTTACTGATGGGTTTCAACTACTGAAGAATAGCTTCATGGCTTCACATATCCTTTATAAAAGTAACCATATAATCACAAATCAAGTAGTTTATATAATTATGAATAGGGAGAAACTGTCACCATAGAGATGGTTTATTAATATATATGTGTGTGTGTATATATATACACACACACATATATGAGCATATATATGCACCAGAAAAATGTCACAGAGGCTTTACTCAGAAACAAAACCAGGAGCAAATCCACGTTGCTTTGGTCCCAACGTCCAATTCTGAGGGCTCAAGAAGTTTGAGCTTTGATTTAATCAACGGACAAGCCCCAGATATTAGCAGGTCTTCTTTGTTGTCTCAAATACCTTCTCTTTTATATTGTACCATTATCCTGATATTTTAAAAAATATATTAAGGGTATAAACTAAAAACAGAAAAGACTTTGTTAATCATCTGGTCCAACCGTCACATTTTATAGATAAGACAACTAAGGCTGGGGAAGGGAATTTGCTGAAGCAACCAAATGGCTTGTCAAACCCTTCTACGGCATACTTTGACCTCAGTGCAGCTGTTAAGTCTAATCCAAAGTAACCGCTTTAATCCATCTCTTTAAAAATGAGGACAAGGAAGAGAATACTTGTATCAACTTTAGGGCTTTTTTCCTCCAATATTGCTTATTTCTTCAAGATCAATGTTTGAG